>NW_028274820.1:72022334-72326918 GCF_037043125.1 Eumetopias jubatus | reverse complement strand
TAAAATGCAATAATATTTTTGCATAGCATAGTAAAATTGCCCAAAATAAATAATCATATATCTTAAAGATTACAAAACTTAGACCAACTAAGAAAATGAAGAACAATCTATTTTAAAAATTAGATCATTTGGATCAAACTTTAAAGGATTCTAAATACTCGGGCATAATTTGAGAGCATCTTCATTAATTTGTAACAATCATGAATGTTAATCCAATTTTTCTGTTCCCTACTGATTTAAATAGAAGGTTCTTTTTCTCAAGTTTTAGAAGTCCAGAGTTCCTCAACTGTCAGAGTGAAAATTTTATTATACCTTTTTTCATTGTTTTAAAAATGACATATATTTTACAGAGAGAGAGAGAGCAAGAGGGAGGGGTAAGAAAGAATCTTAAGCAGATTCCCCACTGAACCCAATACCGGGAGAGGGGGTGTGCTCCATCTCACTACCCTGAGATCACAGCCTGAGCAGAAACCAAGAGTCAGACACTTAACCAACTGCACCACCCAGGTGCCCCTGCACCTTTATTCATTTTAATAGTTACTTACAATCTCAGCTTACCTTTGACTTAGCTAGTGAAGTATTTCCCCAGAAGTTTAACTCCCTTTGCTGCAGAGTTCTAACTTTTCCTCCCTTACAGGATTTGACAGAAAGAGACCAGGTTGAATATGTCCAGTATTGCCCACTATAACTTCCATGTGACAGCATTTTTCAAATCAGCAGAAAAACTCCCTCTTCTCACCATGTTTCTTTATCATGCCCATCCTTCTCCCTTTTCGAAGCCAGAGCGGGTTGAAATCCAAATTTGTATTGTACACTTTGGCTCACATTTTATTTTCCCTTGGTAGTGGGGATAGCAGGCCTTGCCTCACCTATAAATCCACTTGTTTTGTGTTTGTTATTTAAAAAAAAATACCCTTTGCATTTTGGAACAGAGTATGACATAATTTAAACAGATAATAAGATTGTTTCTTTCTCTATCCCAACTCACAGCTGCTCAGAAGCACAGATTCAATATACTACAACATTTTCCTAATTCAGTGCTCCTAGAAAACAAATTACAATATTCAGAAATTTCATCTTACTTCTTAACGATATGATTATATTAAGTTTTTGATAAAACAAATAATGTTGCATGTTCAGAAACAGATACAATACAATATTTGTGATCCCATACTAGCTTACAAGACACTTTCAGTGATTAAAAATGAAAGCTCTGTATTTTCAGCAACTAAAGTACTTTTTAAAATTCCTATTTAGAGAGCACCTTAGTAAAATTAAAGATTCTAAAAATAGTAAGTAAATGTAATATATTCTTCTGCATTTTTGGTTAAAATGTTTTTATTTTGATGGTTCCTTTTATTTATCAGGAAAAATAGTTTTGTCATAATAGGGGAAAAATATTATGTCTGCAGCCTCATTTACTGCTAACCCTCCCCCGCCCACTTTTATATTTACCTGCCTGAAATGCTCTTTGGCTTTCTTTTCATGTTCGGCATATTCATAATCATGTCTTAGGACTAACTCAAAGGTCCTTATGAAGCCATCATTAACAACCAGATTTGAATCACTTATTGCACTATCTGCAATCCCCTAGGTCTTTGCACACTTCTTTTGAACACTTAACATCTTTTATTGAAGTTCATTTCACATACGTCCATATCTCCTTCTAGAGTGTGAGATCCTTAAGGGCAGGGTAGCTGGTACAAAATAAATGCCACATAGGCATTTAATGAAAAAAATAAATCAAACCAGTAGTACTGAGATTAGGAACACAGGCAGAACTATAAGACCTAGAAAGGAAGCAAAATACTTCTTCCTCTGAAATAGGAGGAAAGAAGTTGTGCATACATAGTATTGCTCCTTCATGAGGGTGCTTTCTCCATTTCAATGGTAAGGTAAAAAATCTTGGGAAGAAACTGGTTCCACTCATTATGAATTTGTGTCCAAGGCACTATACCATTTCACTAACCTACAAATAGTTGTGAATAGATTTCACAAGATATTCTCCAAGAAAGCAAAAATAAACAAAGAATATGATTCAGAAGATTTGAGAATATATTAACTAATGAATTAAAATAAACACTTAAGAATAAAAAAATTAGAGAATAACTCAATGGGGTGATTAACATCCCATCCAACATCAGACTCGGCTGTCCTGAGGTAGAACACACTCAGCTTAATCCTATTTTAGGAGCAGGGTTGAGAAACAAGAGTCTATGAAAACTTGAATGGCTGCAATTTCCAAATGTACAGGTATCTTCTTCTTCTTCAAGGGCACTGAGTATAGCCTTTATTTTGGCTGAAACTTGTGAGTGGGCTATATAAAAGGGTGATATGGAGATTTGTAATAAGAAACATATATTTGGTCGTCTTCATCCCCATTTCTGGCACAGAGCTCCTGAAACCCTGGGAATTTCCTAAGTTCTGAGAAACTCACAGATGTCTTTTGTGATGTTAATGAGGTGGGAAGCCCTTGGGTAACCTATGAATGGGGGCTGGTTGCCAGGGGAGCCAACCATGAGATCAGAGGTTGGCACTTCCAGTCCCCCTCCACCCTCTACCTCTGGGGAAGGGAGAGTAGTTGGAGATTGAGTTCAGTCACCAATGGCCAATGATTTAGTCAGGCATGCCGATGTAATGAAGTCTCCATAAAAATCCAAAAGGATGGGGTTTGAAAAACTTCTGGGTTGGTGAGCACTGTGGAGATGAGGGGAGGAGCGAGCCTGGAGAAGGCATGGAAGCTTTGTGCCTTTTGCCCACACCTGTCCCCTGTGTCTCTTCCATCCAGCTGCTCCTGAGTTATATCCTTTTATAATAAACCTGTAATCTAGTAAGTAAAATGTTTCTCTGAGTTTTGTGAGCTGCTCTAGCAAATTAATAGAAACCAAGGAGGGGGTTGTGGGAACCTCTCACCTCTAGCCAGTGGGTCAGAAGTACAGGTAATAAATAACCTGGGCCTGTAATCGGCATCCTCATTTGGAGGGGTTTGTTGGAACCTCCGATTTGTAGCCAGTTAGTCAGAAGCACAGGTAACAGCCTAGCTTTTGAATGGCCTCTGAAGTAAGGGGCTGGGTGGGGAGCAGTCTTGCAGGACGGAGCCCTTAACCTGTGGGATCTGGTGGGCTCCAGGAAGCTAGTGTCAAAATTGAGGTGGGGCACCTGGGTGGCTCAGTCGTTAAGCGTCTGCCTTCGGCTCAGGTCATGATCCCAGGGTCCCGGGATCGAGCCCCGCGTCGGGCGCCCTGCTCAGCGGGAAGCCTGCTTCTCCCTCTTCCACTCCCCCTGCTTGTGTTCCTTCTCTCGCTGTGTCTCTCTCTGTCAAATAAATAAATAAAATCTTTAAAAAAAAAAATTGAGGTGAACTATAGGATACCCCGCTGTGTCCTAAGCATTGCTTGCTGGTGGGGGGGTAACCCCCCCACACACACACACCCACATTGGAATTGGGTCCAGGAATCCAAAAGGAGAAGATCCTAATTCCAAACTAAGTTCTAAATTACGTCTTATTCCTCACGCTGGCGAGAAGTCCATTCTCCAACACAAGCAATTGTAAAACTGTGCAGATGCTCAGATCAGAGTACGTAGGGTGTGAGTAAACACATACAGACTCTCGCTCTTGCTCTTCTCCAGGTCCCTTCAGATGGATATTCCCTCTTCTATAAACCAATCTGTCTTCAGATATGTGTTCATATCATTAATTAGCCTCTAGCTCCTTTTCACATTTAATCATATTTAAATATATTTCTAGATCCAATTCTAACTTGGACCAATAAAATACCCATAGATTTGCTAATTTAATCAATTGTGTGAAGGTTTTAGTAATTTTGCTCTTAGAATTTCATGCTCTTTGTCCCAGTTCTGAGATCATCTCCCTCCAGCCTTCGGTACACTGCCTCTCGTTCTCAGCGTGTCTGTACACGCCGAATGTTACAAAGTTTCTGCCAACACTGCAATTGTCAAAAATAAGGTCTTTAGGCATCTCTCATGACCGTTACCCACAATCAATTCCATTCTTGCCGAAGGGGAAGATTTTTGCAAAACTTGACAATGCCCAAGTTAGGCAGTTTGTTCAGCAACACTGAAGTATAGTCATCATTAACTGAGAAGTCTTCCAAGATTTATTTGTTCAGCTTGGACTTTCTAACCCTTGGAATTTTTTAAAGATTTTATTTATTTATTTGACAGAGAGAGAGAAACAGAGAGAGAGGGGACACAAGTGGGGGAGTGGGAGAGGGAGGGAGAAGCAGGCTTCCCGAGGAGCAGGGAGCCCGATGCGGGGCTCGATCCCAGGACCCTGGGATCATGACCTGAGCCGAAGGCGGATGCTTAGTGACTAAGCCACCCAGGGGCTCCAACCCTTGGAATTTTCTAATGCATCACAGAGACCTGTTTTCTGGGGATCCAGAAAACAATATCTTAGCTATAAGGGCTACCAAAGATAAGTTATCTTAAAAACCTCTGTATCATTTCCCTCGGAATCATCCTTGAGCTTCCCATTCTCCCATCGCCACATTGTATCTTCAGAAAATTCTGATGGCTCTGCCTTGAAAATACATCAGAACCTGACCACCGCTCACTCCTCCCCTGCTCCCACCGTGCTGCTGGCCCTGACCTAGGCCACCACGGATTCTTACACCCTGAATTACAATCGCCTCCAAACGACTCTGTTTCATCCTTTCTATGTGATAGCCCCTCCTCAACACAGAAGCCACAGAGATAATTTTAAAACCTTTGTCTGCTCTCCTCTGCTCAAAACCCTACAGGGATTCTCCATTTCACTTAGACGAAAAGCCAAAGTCCTCACAGTGGCAGCAAGTTCCTATGCGGGCTCCTTCCCACTTTACTTTCCACCTTACCTCCCTGACCTCATGCTCCAGCTCGCTCCACCTAAACTACAAGGAGGCCCCCTTGCTGCTCCTCAAACATACCGACCACTCAGTCACTTCAGACCTCCACATAGCCCGTGCCACCCACCTGCCATCATCCTGTACTTCCTTCAAATCTACGTTCAGTACCACTTACTCAGTCAGGCTACACCATCACCCTGTTTGAAACGGCAACTTTGCTGTCTTCCTGGCACTAATGATGTTGCTTACACTGCTCATAGCACATATCATCTTGTAATAAACTAAATAATGCATATGTTTATTACATTTATTACTTATGGTTTGTCCACCACATCTGTAGTATAAGTTCTTTGGGAGCAGATCTCTTTGCTTTATGCAACCATATTTGCCAACCACCTAAAACTGTATCTGGTACACAATAAGTCTACAACAAATATTTGTTGAATTAAAGAATTAGTGAATTGGTAATAGGAAAATATTTCTGTTACCCCCTGAATCAGTTAAAGACTTAGAGTTCAGATGTGTATAATAGAAACATGACTACTGTGATTTACAAAGGAGTTCATTTTTCTCGTGTAAAGTCGGCAGTCCCAGTTAGTGCCTTCTTTTTGTTGTTGTTGTCCAATACCCTATGATTTTTTTTAATTTAAATTAAATTAGTGAACATAGTGCATCATTAGTTTCAGATATAGTGTTCGATAACTTATCAGTTGTATATAACACCAGTGCTCATCACGTTATGTTAGTGCCTTATTTCTTAAGCCTTTTTACCTCATGACCCTTAGCACGGGGTTCCTTCCTCACAACCTTAAAAGGGCTGCTTCACTTTCAGGCACTGTCCACCGAGTCTATGCCTTTCTGGATTCCTTGTCTAATGACTTCTGATTACATCTCACTAGCCAGAACTAGAACACATGGTCATTCATAGCTGCAAAGAAAATTGTGAAGTGTCCATAGTTGTAAACGGACACATTGCACCCCCATCAGAGAAGACTGGAATCAACACATGTAAATGCTTAGAACCCTGTATAGCATAGAGTAAATGGCATGAACGTATTAGCTTTTATTTTTTAAATTCCAAAAGTATTTTGTGGATATTTAGCCAATAAGGAAATCAATATATTATAATATGTCTACATTGAACTAGTGCAGTTAATATATTAAAGCTTTTCATTTTTTTTAAAGATTTTATTCATTTATTTGACACAGAGAGAATGAGAGAGAGAGAGAGAGAGCACATGAGAGGGGGAAGGGTCAGAGGGAGAAGCAGACTCCCTGCTGAGCAGGGAGCCCGATGCGGGACTCTATCCAGGGACACCAGGATCATGACCTGAGCCGAAGGCAGTCACCCAACCAACTGAGCCACCCAGGCGCCCCTAAAGCTTTTCATTTTTAAATAAAAGAATGGTTAAAGTAGCTAGAATGAAGTTGCTTTACAGAGCACAATTGATGATAGGATCGTGGAGTTTAATTATGCAAAATATCTACAAATTAAATGCTACTTTGTTCTGAATCAGGCTTATGTTCATGCAGATAAAATCATACTTATCTACATTTTCCCAAACACTGCCAATTCATTTATGTCTAAATGTCTATTATGTGCCAAGTACCATTCTAGGCCCTGTTTTACACTCTGCGGACAAAACAATAAATGGGCAAAAAGGTGTTTCCAAGTTCACATTGTAATGATCATAAACATGAGTTTATAATATTAAAAACTCTGTCTATACTCCCATTTTCCAAATGACTTCCTAAATTAATTTATCTAATACCCGACTAATAGAAAACTAAAGTAAGCAACTTATTTAAAAGTAAGATTTAGGGGCACCTGGGTGGCTCTGTCAGTTAAGCGGCTGTCTTTGGTCAGGATCCCAGGGTCCTGGGATAGAGCCCCAGCAGGCAGCCTGCTTCTCCCTCTGCCTGCCCCTCCCCCTGCTTGTGCTCTCTCCCTCTCTCTCCCTGTCAAATAAATAAACAAATCTTTTTTTTTTTAAAGTAAGTTTCTCTATATCATAAAACTTGAAGACTATCATGCAAAGTGCATTTTCCTTCCTCACTTTTGCAATAGAGGCAGGCTATATTTTCCCCGTATTTGAATAGTGTAGTTGCACATTTATGCTAATTCTTAAGGAAGTTGTTTTCTTTTTTTGCTTTGGCGTACTATTCCTAACATAAGTTTCTCTTATTTCATTCATGTCTGTAAATGTTTTAAACATAAAGAGCTTGTTGGTCTAGGCCGAGGGAAATTATTTCTGAAATTATTTCGCAGTCACAAATATTAAGTACCATTCCTTTAAATTACCCACAGATACGTAGGATGAGTTTGGCAAAGTGGGGAGAAAATTGAAAAAGCTCACCATGTGAAAAAAGTCATCATTTTGAACTGGTCTGAAACCATTTTCTATCTTAGGTTAGGTCAAGTCTGAAGAATGGGAAGCAAACATTTGAGAAGGAATTAAGTAATACATCTCAGAAATCCTGTGAGAAAACATTCAAGAAAATGTTTATTTCAAAATATCATGTTCCTATATTCCAATGGGGACTGGTCCTTACAAAGGTCTACTTCCTGGTTCTCTGGGGACTCAAGGTCACTTCCTAGTCCCTGCTTCTACCTGAGGCTTTCTGGGAGCCACCCTTGACACAACAGTCTCTACTTTGGGCTCAGTCACTTCAGGCCTGAAAATTGCTGCTTCCCATTATTCCCATTTCATTTATCTATATTAAAAATAAAACCCAAATAATTGCTATTTTAACATTTTAAAGAAATTGTTCAATATTGTCTGTAATTTACCTTTGGATACTCCAGTGTAGATAGTTCTACCCTACAAGCAGGTAATTATCATTCAAAGTGTTCTAATCAGAAACATACATTTCATAGGTTGTTGGGTACTTTGGGTAGCTCTAACCATAGCACACAATCCAGAGGCTGTTATACCAGCTTTTCAAGTATCTTTATTTCCAATCAACACCAGAGGCTTTGTCAGATGTTAGAAGTGACTTCCCACTGGTGAAATGAGTGGTGTTCAAGATGTACGCATTGTCTAGAAATATTATACAGATGTTCCCACTTTTGAATGAATAGCCTAGTACTTAGACAACTCAATATTCTACACCTTTTAGAATAAAGCCTTGGTTTAGGATTATGAATAAATTATTTGGCTGCCTAATGAAAGATTTTGTCACCTGGCTGTGACTAAAAGGTTAGTTATACTTGACATTAAAATACAATTACATTCATCCATATTGAAGCTTGTATGCAAGGTTGTAGCAGAGTGCCAAAAATGATACAATTTAAAGAACAGTTGTATGAACTTTTCCCAATAAATATTGCTGTGTAATGTTCATATGTGTGGCAACTTTGGTCTTGCTTTCATCTAATGTATCACCTCATGGGGAAATTATGGAGAAGACCTGTAACCCTCACTTAACTTTTACTGGCGGTCACTCCACATATCTCCCCGAAATATGAATTATTATAAATGACCAAATTACTCATATCAAGTCTCAAAAATTTATAATGGAGTGAGAAGGGTAGGAGCTTTGAGAAGGCAAAAACTTGGAAACAATCTCAGCATCATATCCTCCCTCCTAATTATCATACCTGGATCCTAGAAATACAAATATAGAATTTGACATATACAATTTAATCATGGCATTGATGTGGGTCTTTATATTTCTTTAGCAAGCTTACAGAGTTGTCTACTTCACCCTTCCTGTGTCATCTGAGATCACTATTGTATTCCTAATTCTCCACCCATTAAGCCTCTTTGTCAGGTGTATATCATATGGACATATGCTAAAAGCTCTGACACAATCTGCTGACTGCAAAATATTCTGAATTCAGTCAAAATAGAGTCCTTTATAATGTAAGTTTCTCTATTTTCATTCCAGTTGTCCAAATTTAGCAATATCAGCCTACCGGTATTATCTGAAATAATAGTTGCACATTTGGACAAGATTACTTTCTTGCCAGTTTTACTTTTTGAGTGTGTCACTTTATAATTTCCTGTACAAAAATTTAAGACATCTAATCCTTTGTATCATTTGTTAATCAACTCTTGGAATTTCATCCCCTTTAGATCTATTTAAAAAGATGTTTTTAAAGTCCAGTGTAATCTCAAGAATAATTCACATAAGGGGCACCTGGCTAGCTCAGTTGGTTGAACATCTGACTCTTGGTTTCGGCTCAGGTCATGATCTCAAGGTCGTGGGACCAAGCCCTGAGTGCTCAGCAGGGAGTCTGCTTCAGATTCTCCCTTTCCCTCTGCCCATCCCCCAGCTTGCACATGCACTCTCTCTCTAAAATAAATAAATAAATAAACCTTAAAAAAAAATTAGTTCACATAAATTTGAATACCCAGTCTCTGTAAAGCTAAATCTTCCATGTACTTGATGGATGATTTCAGTCTTGGTATCACTCTAGCATTACACATTTAAAAGATATTCAGAATTTCTCTTTCTCATACACTCTTTCCCTACATCTTTTAACAAAACTCTAACTCAAAACATTAATATCATATTCTTTGAGCCTCAAAAAGATGCCACCTTCTACATTGTGAATTAACTCTTTGGTTAGGAAAGAATTACCAACCAAATTTAATTCTTTTCATCTGGAATTAGTTCACTCCACATCTTGCCATGAATTGTACACATGCTCTCAGATCACATGATATCTGTGAAAACAGAAGCTTAACAATTATTAGAAACACAAAATCTGCTGAAGATCTGAGACATCTGGTTCAATATCCTATCTTTAGAGGTAAACTGTGTTTCAGAAAAATTTAGTAAGTTGCTCAGTTACCCAGAAAGTTATTGTCAAGGTTGAATCCTTGTCAAGGTTGAATCCAGAACCCAGACTTCCTGACTTTTCTGGGCCATTTCTCCCCAAGGACACTACGCCACTTCCTCATTCAATTGTCTGATTCATTAAGGTTTTTTTCTGAAACAGTCTGGAAAAGCCAACATTTCAGTAGCAAAGTATGGTAAGATAAAATCTAGATGGAAATTTCAAGCTCCTTTGTTTAGATCTAGACAAATGCCCTAAGGAAGAGAAAAATTAACTCTTTGACATTTTTAACAACAAAATCAACAACAAAAATCTTATCTCTTTTATACTTTCTCTTTTATATTCCCAGATTACAGTTTCTTACTTGTCTTTGATCTCTCTGAGATCATCATATAAAATTAGGAACCCTTAAGATCTTGCTCTGACTGAGCCATTCCTGAATCATCTTTTCCTTTCTTTCTTTTTTTTTTAAATTATTGAAGTAATTTTCCCATGCGGTACTTCTCATCTCCATGACTTATTTTATAACTAGAAGTTTGTACTTCTTAATGCCCTTCACCTATTTTGCACACATCTCTGCACCCACCTCTCCTCTGGCAACCACCAGTTTCTTCTCTGAGGTTAAAAGTCTGGTGTGTTGTTGTTTATTTTATTTTTTAGATTCCCACGTATAAGTGAAATCATATGATACTTGTCTTTCTGTCTGACCTATTTCTTTTACCATCATGGAGTTAACACAATCCCAGATTCCAAGATATACTGCAAAGCTATAATAATCAAAACAGTATGGTAGTGGCACAAGAATAGACATATAGATGAATGGAACAGAATAAAAAAGACCAGAAATAAGCCCACACTTATATGGTTAATTAATCTTCAACAAAGGACACAAGCATATGCACGGGGAAAAAGAGTGTCTTCAGCAAATGTTGTTGGGAAAACTGGTAAGCTAAATGCAAAGAATGAAACTGGACCACTTTGTTGCACCATACACAAAAATAAACTCAAAATGGATTATAGACCTATATGTGAGATCTGAAGCCATGAAACTCCCAAAAGAAAACAGGCAGTAAACTCAGACATCAGCTTTAGCAGCATCTTTACGGATATATCTCCTCAGGCAAGGGAACAAAAGCAAAAATGAACTATTGGGACTACACCCAAACATCCTTTCACAGGTCATTCTTTGAATAATAATTTTGCTTCTAATGCTAAAACTGTTGACTTCCTTCCCTATCTTTTTTTTCAACTTTACACGAATTGTCAAAGAACAAACAGGTCCATATAAGTGAGACTGTAAAGTGGATTCTTCCATCTCAGAACCAAGATAATTTTTCAGTTTGGTACGCTCAATACTTTCTGGTAATTGCCAAAGAAACTGAAGAGTATTGCATCCAAATGAATAGCTGACTCCATAGCATCAGAAAGTATGGTGATAATATGATGTATGTTACCCAGCAAAAGCAAGGGTTTTATATCTACCAAATTATGTATGAAATCTAACATCTGTTAGAGCCATGCAAGGTGCAAAATAACTTAGTTAAGTTATACAATAACTTAGAAAAGTCTAAATATTGTTGAATGTTGCTGATTAAATTTTAAAAGATTTAGGTTGGCATTTTTTTGTTTTCTTTGCCCATATGTTTTGTATTGAGCTTTTCAGCATCCCTCTCTAAAACTCAAGGTATTTCTGCTATCCAATCTGCACTGTCAATGAAATCCCATTTCTCACTCTTAGCTCTCATTTTGTACTCTCATAGTGTAGTTTTTTTTTTTAATTCAAGTACCAGAAACAAACATTTACCATTTGCAAACAGAGGACTCTTTCTGAGTTTCTACATACATGGGACATGATATGCTTAGAGAAATGATTATCAAAGAGGCATGTTTACCACTGAATTAAGATATGGGGAAATAAAAGATGATTTAAAATGTTTTATCACTTCTTTGGGGAATCTCTGTAATCAGCTTCTATGAACCTTTCTTCATCTATAAAATAGGGATGCTAGGGGCACCTGGGTAGGCAGTTAAGCATCTGCCTTTGGCTCAGGTCATGATCCCAGGGTCTTGGGATTGAGTCATGCATTGGACTCCTTGCTCAGCGGGGAGTCTGCTTCTCCCTCGGTGCTCTCCCTCTCTCTCTCTCAGATAAATAAATAAATAAAATCTTTAAAAAAATAAAACAGGGATGCTAAAGTATATAATCTAAAATCTAAGATTTAAGTACCCATTTATGGCATTCCATGGTCATATCATCAGATAATAATGTGGCCTAGCAACTTGTTAGCCAGCAAATGCATCTCCCCTTTCACCCTGCATTCCTAAACTCAGGTTTTCAATGAACATCACTTCCTATAGGCCTATAAAGGCCTAGTTACGAGATTTTTTCCACTATGGTGGCAGGGCTATTGAAGAAATGAAGCCATGGTCTCTTTAATTATAAAATCACAACACATATGATACAATGGACATTGTGGTAAACCCAATCAACTTACTAGAAAATATTTAGGATTTTAAAGATGAAATAAGGTAACCATTCTGTGAAGTTGCAGTTGTCTACTACATTCAAATGTCCCCCCCTTTCCCCTTAGATTTAAAACTTTTTCTTTTGTGTTGCTATAACTGTGTTAAAAACGGACAATAAGTCAGCATTATGCTACACCATATAATAAAGCACTGAATAAGTACAGTATCATACCTTGCTATTATGCTATTATAGAATTCTATAAAATCAATTATAGTGTTGGGTTATAAATTCTAGTGATAGAATGGGATTTTTGTTTTGTTTTGTTTTGTTTTTTGGCTTGTTTGTTTAGTTAGCAACATTAGCAATATAGCCACGGGAACTAAACTGGAAAAACTAAAAACGTCCCCCGCTGTCAAAGTAAACACAGGAACAATAGTGAAAGATTCCTTACTCTGTCTAATGTCTGGAGTTCAGTGATACCTACTGTGAAGAGAAACTTGAGTGGCACATTTGACATTATATGAAGCCAAAGTAACTTTGATGGCACATTTTGTTTTGTTTTTTAAGATTTTATTTATTTATTTGACAGAGAGAGAGAGAAAGACAGAGAAAGCGGCAGAGGGAGAAGGAGATGAGACTCCCCGCTGAGCAGGGAGCCCAATACTGGGCTCGATCCCAGGATGCTGGGATCAGGACCTGAGCCGAAGGCAGCTGCTTAACCCACTGAGTCATCCAGGCGCCCTGATGGCACATTTTGAAATATGATGACTGAGATACTGCTTTTCACTCTCAGGTTTTCCACATTTCTTGAGAATTTCTGAATCATTCAAGAAATCTTAAAAATCAGGTCCTATCTTACTTGTAAATATGAATGATCTCAAAATATAAAGAAGAGGAAGAGAAAATTTAAGGAAAAAAATAGTATTCTCTGGTCAAAGAGTTCTAAATAGCTATTAGTTATAAACCTTAGTAATTAACATCAAAGGTTCAATAATGAATAGTCAAGAAGATTTCAAATTTGATGCATTAGACTGCTCAAGCTGCCACACCACAGATGGCATGGCTTAACAACAGAAATTAATTTTCTCACAGAATTCCGTGATCAAGGTGCTGGCAAATTCAGTTTCTGGTAAGAGCTCTATTCCTGGCTTGCAAAGAACCACATTCTCTCTGTGTCCTCACAAGGTCTTTCCTCTGTGTGGGTGTAGATTGAGAGACAAGAGAGAATGAGACAGAGACAGAGGGCTCTGGTGTTTCTTCTCCTTCTTGTAAGGACACTTGGATGGGAGGACACCAGTCCTACCAGATTAAGGCCCCACTCCTACGATTTCATTTACTTAATTACCTTTTCAAAGGCCCTATCTTCAACAACAGGGAATTGGGAGCTAGGGATTGAACACAAGAATTTTGTGGGGACAAAATTCAGTCCATAATACTTGATACCCATTGTAAATCCCTCAAAGTATTGGTTTCTCTACTTTAGATCAAGTTAGAAATAATTGGCATAAGATGTTCATTAATTATGACAACCACAAGTTTATTCTTAATCAGCAGGAACATCTCTGCAGTCTTATATTATGATTTTATCCTTTATCTCCAGGAAAGACTATATAGGAACATTATAACATAAGCAAATTGGCAAATTTATATTGAAATGAGAATTTAGCTACTCCCTTCTTTAAATAATCTGTTCCTTCTACTATGACCATGCCTTCCATAATTCTTGGTTATTTCATGAAGAAGGATTATAAAAAGATAGCATTGATAGGGAAATTTGTCCTTATAATAATGGTAACAGTACTGTAATATCAGAGTAGCTAGTATCAGACTAAATCTCTTATAGATATTTATTACAAACCCTGAAAATACACACACACACACACACATACACACAAACACACACACAATTTGAAGGCAAGGTATAGTGATCAAATGCAAGCAGGAACTAGGGAAGAATTCAACACTTGAAAGAAGAAGGAACTGGCACTCGATGAGATCCATATTTATACATTTCCCCCCATGAGGATATGAAGCAATTAGAACATAAAGAGAAAGCCATAGTCTTACTTCCTTAAGTATCAGAAGGCAGAATTTGGGGCTCCCAAATTTAATTTAGGGGATAAATCCAGAAAAGAAAAGGCCATAGAAGGCCAAGCTCAAAAATCTTGATGCAAACTACCTTCAAACCCTTGCGGAGACCCCAGATTGCATATGTTTCAGACAGATACAAAGAGACCAGGAAAAAGCAACAGCTAGAAGGTTAAAAGAAAAAAGTGAAACAAAGTGAGCAAGGAATCCAGCTGTTGACTACCTCACAAAAAATGGACTTTGGAGTTTGAGGCAAGTCAAAGTGAAATGCTATATAAACACCTCAAGCTTTCCAATTAAATCCCAGAACAATCATGATTGTTGATAAAAAAAGACTACTTTCTAGGAATAAATCGTATATCCTAAGACTAAGGGCAAAACTAATCCCTAATATTATTGGCAAAACCTTCCCTAACAAAGTATAAAAACCAAGCCTCCACAAGTTCATGGTGATCAGCCAGTAACTAAATTGCTTGGTCACACAAAAATAAACATTTCCCTGAGAATCATAATGAAATCAAGAGTCTTTACAATGCATCATTTGCAATATCCAATGTGCGATCACGAAGTACTAGACATGCCAAGAAACAAGAGTATAATCCCTAGTCAAAAGAAAAAAGACTTCATAGAAAGAGATCCCAAGTTGACCTAAGAAGTTAAAATGAGCAGACAAGGACTTAAAAGAAATAATTATGAAGATGTTCATGATTTAAGAAAAAGATGATCAAAATGAGTCAACGATAGACAAATCTCATCAAAGAAAGGAAACTACATAAAAGAACCAAATGAAAATTTTATTTATTTATTTTTTAATTTTTTAAAGATGTATTTATTTATTATAGAAAGAGACAGAAAGCACAGGGGTAGGGAGTACAGGGATAGAGGGAGAGGGAGAGAGAGAATCCCAAGCAGACTCCTTGCTGAGTGTGGAGCCTCACGTGGGTCTCCATCTCACGGCCTTAAGATCATGACCTGAGCCAAAATCAAGAGTCAGTTGCTTAACTGACTGAGCCACCAGGTGCCCCTGAAAATTTTAGAACAGAAAAATTCAATAAGCATATGAAAAAGCATTCAGCTTTATTAGTAATCAGGAAAATGCAAATTTCAAACACAATGAAATACTATTTCACAGCCTTAGAAATAGCTAAAATATAAAAGATGACAATATCAAATATTGGCAAGGATATAGAGAAACTGGAACTTTCAGATATTGCCAGTAGGAGTACACAATGATGCAGCCACTTTGGAAAAAAGTTTTGGCGGTTTTTTATAAAGTAAAATGTATTCCTAGGTATTTATTCAAGAGAAATTAAAACATATGTATACAAAAATACTTGAAAACAAATGTTAGGGACACCTGGGTGGCTCAGTTGTTAAGTGTCTACCTTCGGCTTGGGTCATGGTCCCAAGGTTGTGGTATCAAGTCCGCATAGGGCCCCTTGCTCAGCAGGGAGCCTGCTTCTCCCTCTGCCTGTCACTCCCCCTGCTTGTGGTCTCTCTCTGACAAATAAATAAATAAAATCTTAAAAACAAAACAAACAAAAAAATTGTTAATAGCAGAAACAACTCAAATGACCATCATTGGGTGAATAAACTAATTATGATCTTTTTACACAATAGAATACTACTCAACAATAGGAAAATAATATACTATGGTATCACATGAATAGATATGAAAGATGTTAAGTCATTTGAAAGAAGGCAGACAGAAAGGAGCACCTATTGCATGATTCCTTTCATATGAAGCTCAAGAACAGGAAAAATATCACTATAGTGATACAATCAAAACATCAATTACATGTGGCTAAGTGGAGACTAACTAGAAGAGGCAAAATGTAGCTTTCTAGAGTGATGAAAAGGTTCCCGATCTTGTTTGAATTAATGCTTACATGAATGTATTCATCTGTTGTAACTCACCAGATTGTAAATATATTTTACCTCAAAAAAAATGGTATCAGAAAGTATCTATAGATCCCTTATAAAATTTAAATTTTTCAACACCATTAGAGAATATGAACCTATTGCATATATTTATTCTCCATGAAAATTTATCACTATATATAGTTCTCCATGCAATAAAATATAAATACTAAATATAGAAAACAATGAGAATACAAAAAAAAAAGGAACAAGAAATTTTCCAATCTTACAAAACAGTGTTTACTTGGGAAAAGGAAACTACCAAAGATATTTTCTGTTCCTTGTTAAAAATTCTTTTTGCCTTCAAGACTCAAATTTACATTCTAAGTGGAAGAGAATTCAAATTTGTCCACTCCTTTGGAATGGATTCTGTGCCTAGTGAGGCAGAATAAATCCCTATAACTTGGCATTTTATGCATATTTTATTACATATTCATTTATCCTAAAATCTTCTAAGTTAAAAAGCAAATACTGTAGTGACACACTGAGAGCTAACACACACTGATAGGAAAAGTTGTCACTAGAGATGCATGGTTTAAAAAAAAAAAGGATTAGCTGTACATTACATTGGAATTAGCTAGGCAGATTTTTAAATACTGTATACCAAGCCTCATTAACTAAAGCAGAATATTTGATGTACTATTCTCACTGAAATATGAACTTCATGAAGACAGGTTTTTTTTTTTTCTACTTTGTTCATTCTTATATACCCAGAGCTCAGAAAAGTGCCTGGCACATAATAGGCTCTCAAAATTTGATGAATGAATGAATGAGTGACAAATTAGTTATTACAAGTCAAGGAACAATTTTCATCTTGTATATAATGGCAGAATTCCTCTAGATGATGCACAGCACAGCAGTGCAAAGCAGTTATTTTACCAAAAAATGTTTGATGATTTGCATTAATTTTAGCTGAAAATTATTAAGTATTCATCATGCATTTCCTATGGGTCAGGACTTATGCTCAGAGTAAGGTATATAAGTGTGACTAAAACACGGTCCTGTATTTGAGAAGCTCCCAATCTATTAGGGATTAGTGGTGAAGAGAAAGCCTAGCACGTATACATTCATTAACTTATTCATTAATTCAACATCCATTCATTAAACTCTTACTATGTGCCATGCACATATGTACAAGCATATGTAGTGGCAAATATGGCAAATGTGATACCTGTCCTCAGGGAGCTTACTGTCTAGTGAGGGAGAAAGGTAATAAACAAAGAAATAATTTGTGATAAATATTATGAAGGAAATTATTATAATGTTGTGATAAAGAATTTTGGTCAGATGGAGGGCACTATTTTGTATTGAATGGTCATAAAATACCTATTTAGGGAGAAAATATTTTTGTTAAGACTTTACTGATGAGAAGAAGGCTAGAACGCAAAGAGCATAAAAGGTTTCTAGCAGAGGAAATAATATGTTCAAAATACTAAAGGTTGGAAAAATTTGGCATGCTCAAGAGCCCAAAAGAATCCAATGGCTGGAGCATAAATAGAAAGCAGAACAAGTTGAAAGTGGAAAAAATAGGAATAATTCAGTAAGAAGTATTAAATTCACAGCCTGGTAGCCTATGGTAGAGTTTGGATTTTATTCTAAGGGCAATATGAATCTATTAAATGATTTTCATCAACAAAATGGCATGATAATATATATATGCATAAATATATATATGATTATTCCTTTTTCTAAATGTAAAATAGATTTCTCAGCCTGTTTACTTCTTCTTCATTTCACAATATTAAAATATAGTGACCCCATAGCTCATAAGTATACTTTTTATAAGAGGGAGAGTGATTGGCCCAGTTCAGGTGTCTGTTCTTGTTTCAATCAAATGTACCTGGAGAGTGGGGAGTCATTTGGAATAAATATGGCTTCTGAAGGCTAGAAGCCAAAGCTGGTGTATTAAAGTAAGAATATGTAGTCTGTGACCTGCTGAATGAGGAGGCACAAACCACCCACACAGGGTTGGCTGGTAGCTTCCTCAGCATCCAAACTCCTACTTTGGGAAAGTGCAAAACCTGGGGTTGTTTTGATTGAAAGCAAAGTTTCAGTAACCCACACATAAGAAACATAAGAAGTAAAGTCACAAGGTTTGTTTTTTTACAAATTCCAGAAACGGGTAGGTGGAGGGGTGGCGGATAGTGGGGCTGCCATGACTGGAGGAAGGGCAGTCCTCCATTCCAGGTCATGAGTGAGAAAGAGGTAAAGAGCAGGGTAGCAAACATCTATTACTTACAAGGTATTTGGGGTGGAGATCACTAACTTCTGTGGGGCTTTCCTCTGAATGGTACAACAGGAAAGCAAAGCAAGAAGTTTCAGCAGAAATCCTAAACTCAGATTCTATTTAAATGTCCAGACTCTGGGTATGAGGAGGGTTGTCATTCTGTAAAATGCCAAGGCAGCCACTCAGAAAAACAAAAGTTGTTTTTCAGAAGTTTCAAAAACTCAGAAAACCAAAAATTTTTCTTATCACAGAGATCCACTTCTGTGGATCAGCATTCAAACTCATAAAAGATAATTTTTTTGGAAGTTAAGCAGGCAGCTCTCAAACCATGAAGACACAGGAAGATTTTTTAAAAAACACTGAAGTAATATGATCAAACTCATCATTTAACAAGTAACTCCAGCAGCAACATAAAGAATAGATAAGGAATAGAGACTAGTCAGATTCAGAGAGGTAAGTCCAGTTAGGAAACCACTAAGAAAAATTGCAAGTAAAAAATAATAAGAACCTGGATTGGGACAGCAATAGCAGTCATGGAAAAGCATAGACAGATACCAGACACACTTCAGAGGTTGAATGGACGAGACTTAAACATAGGCAGTGAGGAAGGGTGAAAAAGAAAAGATTATTCCAAGATTTCAATAGATTACAGTAGAGTAAATAGGATTGTTGATAATGGAGACATGGAAAACAGGGAAAGAAACAAACAAAAAAAGGTTTGGGGGGAAATATCGAGCATGAGGAGTTACTGTAAATCCAACAACAGATTGAAAAACCTCAAGAAACAGTTGAGAAATCAGTATTTGAGAAGAATATAGGTAATAGGACTTTAGGACTGCAGGCAGTCATATGGGAAGATCATGTGAGGTGATTCCCTTGGAAAACTCCAGCAGCTGAGATGGAACGAGGAAAAAATATGAAGAGTGGTCAGGGCCATATAAGAAGAATCAGAGATAAGCATGGCTTTGAAGTCAAGAAAGAGCTGTACAAGGAGGAAACAATCATCAATATCAAATTATGTTAGGAGGAAAAGTAGGCTGAGAGCTGAAAAAAGGCTAATGTACTTGACAATCACATCATTGCTGACCTTCTCAGAGCAATTGCAGCAGAGTGGAGGTGGAGGCCAGATTGTGGTGGATTGAGAAGCCACTGAAAGAAGAGGAAGCAGAAGCAGCACTTATGACCTGCTCTTCCCAAAAGTTGTGTATAAACTCGTATATATATCAGTGTATAATGACTTATGCTATTAAAACTTATTTTATCACAGTGTTGGGTTGGACTAAAACTAAATTATTGACAAAGCTCCCGAATGAAGCACGGATTCCTGACTCTCAGATATCTAGAGATCACCTTATTTTTAGGTGAGATAATTCTGTGGCCTGTTAGAGAGGTAGATCCGATGATATTGTATCTCATCTTTATTTTCATTGGTTTTCATGGCATTGTCTTTAATGATTTCTTCCACCATCATTCCTTTTTACTCCATCTCAGCCCTCAGATACATGACCTTTTTGCCAATCTCATTAACGCTTTGCTTATTTTCTCAAGTTTCCCATCTATTGGGATAATTGCTTCCTACACAAAACCCAGTCTCCTATTAACTGGCTCATTACCTTAAGTTAAAAGTTCAGAAACTTCTTCAAACTGAAATCACTGCAGTGTCCTGAAAAGAAAACTACTTTGAAGATGCTGACATGTCTATAAGTGGAGACATTTTTTTGGATTTAAATTTGGATTTATTTAAATTAATGTTTCATAAATTCGACATATTCCATTTCAAGTTTCTGTTTGCACCTGTTTTCCTCTCTCATTGCAATGGTACATTTATTACTCTCTGAGTCACAACAGTGGCAAACATACAGAGAAATAGAGTACGAAATGACTTAATAGCTGTGTTGATAGAGCTAATGTAGTTCAGAAAAGGAATACTATTAAAGTTCCTCTAGTTCTCTCTCCAGTCAAAGATAATTAGGTTTATAAACATTTATACTCATTATTTCCATGCTAACTAGTTTTATCTTTGCATTTTCTAGACTTACCTCACTGATGCTGAACATCCTAAAAAGCTTTTACTTCTTTGGATCAATGAGAAAAAACCAAGAGACATGAGGTGGAAAAAAAAAAAAGATTTAAAAAAATGTAATAAAATAAAATAAATGATCTGAATTCATTATACCTAGAATAATTTAAATTCTTCTTTAGTAGTATAGGTAAACTCTTCTCAAATACACTTTTAAAAGCATCTATGTAAGTTCAAGATATACATCAATTCAAATGGAATAATATCTTCTAAAAAAGAACTAAATGCCCTAGTGTACAACTGCCTTCCCTATCAACATTTAATTAGCACATACTAGATGGTGGGCACTGGCACAGAGATACAGACCTTGGTTTGTGTCCTCAAGAACCATACCATGGGTTGAGGACATAGTACAGGCCATTCGTAGGCAAGTAAATGATAATATAAAATAGCACATTTTCAGTGAGAAATGAGTAGTGCAGATACTAAGAGCTATCAGGTTTCAAAAGGAAAGAGCTACCATATCAATATGGAATAATTAGAAAAGTTTTCATGAAGGAAGTACTCCTTGTGCTGGATCGTGGAGGAAGTATAAGAGGTGGGTTAACAAAAAGGCCTGGGGAAGGGATTAGAGGTAAGAGGAGACAATTTTGATGACCCAAAGAAGGGGTAGGACTGCTTAGATTTGTTAGGCGAGCCTGGCCACAAAAAGGCCAGAAGTGTCTTGTGCTCTGGGGGAAGTTTAAGTGAACATACCATGCTGTAAGAAGCCCAACCCATGCAGTCCATGTGGAGAGGTCAGGTAGAGAGCTGAGGCTATTTGACTGAAATAGGCAGGCATCAACGTGCCAGCAATGTGAGTGAGACCATCTTGGAAGTGGTCTTCTAGGACTGGTTGAGTTACCCACCTGACACCATTACCGAGCCCTGCCTAAATTTCAGAAATTTGAGAAAATAAATGATTGATACTGTTTTAAATGACAAAATTTTGGTGTGAATAACTGCCTTTTTTCTTCAGCTGGGTTAAAAGTGTGACATAAGCAAAGTTTATCCGTGAGAACATCTTGCTTCACTATTATTTACATTCCCAACTTTGTCTTCTCTTCCACTTTACCGTAAGTATTTATCCTTAAAATCCATGTCATATAATGACTGGTTAACTTATTTTTTATAAAAAGTTCAAAGTGTCCCTTTTAATGTTACTAATCTTTTAACAAAGTAAGATAGGAATACCTTTAAGATTCAAGTGCTGAAAGGATGGGGGGTAGGGGTGGGTATGTAATAAAGAAGAAAGAAAAAATATGTAAAATCACCATAGAGGAACCCATAACATCCCATTTAAGCTATATTCCTTTGAGTTACCTAGCTCACAATTTTTCCTTGCTTACTTTCTCTACTTAAAAGTACCATGTCACTTATTGTAGTAGGGGTTTTTTGTTTGTTTTTATTTTTAAGATTTTATTTTTAAGTAATCTTTACATTCAGCATGGGACTTGAACCTACAATACTGAGATCAAGAGTCGCATGTTCTACTGACTGAGCCAGCCAGGTGCCCCAGGTAGATTTTTTCAATTGTTAAAAGTTAATCACTATCTCATATGCCAGTTTATTATAGGCTAAGATCAACTTGGCAGATAACTATTTCTAAATAACAACAAAAGCCTTTCTCCATCTGATGCTTTTCCTCAAACATATAAAGTGAATCACAGAATAAAACAAAAAATACATTTCTCTTCAACCAGTCTACCACTAGTTCTCTTCAACTGGTATGAAACCTCAATGGGAAATTTTCTTTAAAAAACATATTCTCCTACAATTAAGTAACATTTTTTTTTTTAAGATTTTATTTATTTATTTATTTGACAGAGAGAGACACAGCGAGAGAGGGAACACAAGCAGGGAGAGTGCTAGAGGGAGAAGCAGGCTTCCCACAGAGCAGGGAGCCCGATGTGGGGCTCTATCCCAGGATCCTGGGACCATGACCTGAGCCAAAGGCAGTCGCTTAACTGACTGAGCCACCCAGGCGCCCGAGTAACATATTTTAATCTAGCACAAAAATCTAAGTAATTTTTGCAGTTCCCATAACTATCAACTATTTGGAATTCGAACACATTAAGAATTTAAAACTTTGCTTATCATTTTCTGTTTCAGAGTCACAGGCATTGTTAAGAGACTTATATTCAAAAATTATTTATCTCTTTTATTTTTACATATCTTCTCAGTTAACAGGGAGTCCTTGTTATTTTCACACAAGTTGATCACTTAGCTGATTTAGGTAGCAAAAGAGGTAACTAGACTGTATCAAATTTCCACTTACTTTGTTTTATAAATAGTAAAAAAAATAGAATTTCATCTGTGTCCTCTTACTAGTAACTGTCAACTTTATAAAAATATAAACAATGTCGGGGCACCTGGGTGGCTCAGTCTGTTACGTTTCCTACTTCGGCTCAGGTTATGATCCCAGGGTCCTGGGTTCGAGCCCCACATCGGGCTCCCTGCTCCGTGGAGAGCCTGCTTCTCCCTCTCCCACTCCCCATGCTTGTGCTTGCTCTCTCTGTCAAATAAATAAAATAAAATCTTTAAAATATATATTTATGTAATGTCTTTTTATTTTCACTGAAGCCACAATACCTAGCAGAAGGTCTGGCATATAATAGATGCTAAATTTATTATTTTTACAGCTTTATTGAGGTATAATAAATATATAATAAAATGTATACATATAAAGTGTACCGTTTGATAAATTTAGACTCAAAAAACCATTACCAAAACCAAGATAAAAACATATCCATTACACTCAAAAGTTTCCTCATGCCCCTTTTTAATCCCTCCTACCCGCTTCTTACCCCACCTCCATAACCTACTTATGTACATTTTGCCACTATAGACTAATTTGCATTTTCTAAAGTTTTATATAGGTAAGTACCATACAGTATATGATTGTTCTTTGTCTGACTTCTGACATTCAGCGCTAATTATTGGAGATTAATTCATGTTGTCATATGAATCAATTTATTTCTTATTATTGCTGACTAGTATTCTATTATATAGCTATGCCACAGTTTGTTTATCATTCATCTATTGATAGACAGTTGGGTTGTTTTCAGTTTGGGGCTCTTACAGATATAGCTACTGTAAATGTTTATATATATATATATATATATACATACACACACATATATATAAAGTGTATATATATATATATATATATATAGTTTCATTACTCTTGTGTAAATACTTATGAGTGGGATGACTGAATCATATGGTAGGTGTATGTTTAACTTTCTAAGAGACTGCCAAACTGTTTTCCAAAATGGTTGTACCATTTAACATTTGCCCCTGAACTGTATGAGAGTTCCCCTACCTCTGTGTCCCAGCCAGTACTTTGTATGGCCAGTCTTTTTAATTTAGACATTCAAATAGGTGGGTATCTCATGTGCTTTTGTTTTTTCCTAATGACTAATTTCCTAATGACTAAATTTTTTCATGTGCGTTTTGCTATCTGTACATCATCTTTAGGGAAGTGTTTCATATCTTCTTCCCCTTTGGTGAAGGAAGGAAGTTACTTGTTTTCTTATTATACAGTTTTGAGAATTCTTTGCATATTCTGGATATAAGCCCTTTATGAGACATATGATTTCAAATGTTTTCTCCCACTGTGGCTTGTCTTTTGATTCCCTTAGCAGTGTCTTTTGAAGAGGAGCCAATTTTAGTTTTTGTGAAGTCCAAGTTATTAATTTTTTCTATTGTGGGTTGTACTTTATGTCATCTCTAAAAGATATGTGCCAAACCCAAGATCAAAAAGGTTTTCTTCCAGAACTTTAACAGTTTTAGGTTTTATATTTAGGTTTGTGTTCCATTTTGAGTTCATATTCATATATGGCATGAGACTTGGGCTGAAGTTCTTTTTTTTTTTGCATATAAATGTCCAATTGTTTCAGCACCATTTATTGAAAAGACTGTCCTTTCTCTGCTAAATGTCTTTGCAACTTTGTGAAAAAATCGCTTGTCTATACAAGTGTGGGTCTGTTTCTGTATGTCTCTCCTGTTCCACTGATCTACTTGTTTATCTTTACATTTTACATTGGGGCTCAGGACACTTAAACATATACTATACATATATAAATATAGACACTTATATGTAATTAGGACAAAAGTTCCACCAGACAATACTTACCTTCATTAAGTGCAATAATACATGGTGGTATTTTCAATTCTATTTTAGTTTTTAAAACTGGGGAGCACACTATATTGACTTTATGGTCCACTATTGAGTATTGGCCTAAATTTGGAAAACATGACCAATTTAAAAGATCCCTTTCACCCTCCAAACCACTATAATTCTGTGACTCACTTTAATTTTCAGAACACTTTGTGAGATGTACCTTGCCATATAGAGGCTACTCAGCTCCTTTTGAACACCATTATTACATCCGGGAGATTTCCTCTGGCATGAATGCAGCCCAGATAAGAGACTTAAGACTCTGCTAACTATATTCTCTGCAGTGAACTATCTATTCAGAAAAGTGCAAAACAATGAAGCAGAAGCTGCAGGGAATCTTTTGGTCTGTTAAGGGAGACCGTGGAGGTGTGGGTTTTTTAGTATTACAGTGACGGAAGTTCCATCATTCAATGTCCAACATTTGCCCTGTATGCCAAGAAACAGAGCCAGTGGGGTTTGACCGGATAGAATGCACTGGGTCTGACTTAGGTGTTGATCCAAGCTGGGTAGTCTCCAAGTCTGCCACTTTGGTCTTTCTGGAGATTGGGGGCCACCTAATATCCTTTAATAATATTATGGTTTTGATTTTAATTTTTCTGATGATTAATGATGTTGAGCACCTTCTCATGTATCTGTTGCCCATTTGTGTGTTTTTCAAGATAAACAAGTAAAATGTATTACTTAAAAAAATGTATTTCTTACTGTGTGTCATGGTAAAAAAGAATATTGAAAAACACAAGTCAAATCTAACCTCTTCATTTAACATATAAAGAAGGAAAAATAAAGCTTAGAGAAATCAAGTGATTAATGCCCTGGTGGTTAATGAAAAGCTGAAATCAGGATGCAGAAAATCTCTTAGTCCTATGCTCCATCATAAGAACATCATCTATCACCTGGAAGAATACTTCCCATTTTCTATGTAGACATCTTCCTACATTAGTCCTGTTGTGAAAATTAAATGAATTTCATTAATTAGTATATTAAAAAAATACTGTAAATTTTATCATTGCATTTGGAGTTAGGCACTAATTAATGGTTTTCACTTGCTCTAGTTAATACTGGTTTTAAAACGATTATGTTAATTCTGGAAAGAGAGGTAAACTGTGCTATTTTAAAGATTTTTATGTTGGCAGATATGTTAAGAACTGCAGGAGAGACACTGGATAGTAGTTATAAACAAATTCTTTAAGAAAATAATTCTATTTTCAATAAATAGAAGGAATTTTAAAGTTGTAATCCACCATACTGAATGAAACATATCACTGAAAATACGTCTTTTCTTGCTAGTTCTCCACTATTATTTTAATTGAGGTATTAATACTAAACTTACATTTATAAAATGTACAATGGTGTACATCAAGAGTGTAAAAAGACTTGATGTCCCTTTTTATTATGGAAGATAGAGATATATTCCAAGCTGGCCAAATCTTTGGCTCATGGCTATTTAGAAATATAATTTTCAGAAATTCAGTTAAAATGAGGACTGGAAAAATAAAACCTAATTGTTTTTAAGACTTTGATAATAAAGAGGATCAAAGAGGAGTAAATAAAAACATAGTGGAGAATAAAAATAAATGATTAATGCTTTAGACCATCGAAAGAACTCCAATTTCTACTGTGTAGTCTTATCCCACCTACAGGAATACTCAATAAATAATGGAAAGTACACTTATGCAAAGTGTACCCAGAATCTTTCTATTCACTAACTCAGTGCCATCACTCAGATTTTGATATGGATTTTAAAATTTTACTTTTCATCACTAATATTTTTTGAGCTCTCACTGAGAATAGAATGCACCTTATTTTTACATGTTGACTCTTATTATCTATGGGAATTTGTTTCCCTTATAAAGAATATAACTGCAAACAAAGAAGACAGGTGTTTTTCTTGCCAAGGACATTTTTCCCATACTGAGTGGTTCTTTGACAGAGAAACTTACTATGACACACCAAATGTGCATGGGGAGGAGTGCAATAGTTGCTCAGGTAAGGCAAAGAATGAGGATGAGAAATTTAGTTATCCGGGCTTTAGTGCAGTCATGAGAAAAAATGTCTCTTACTCCCAGACTGGTTTATCCTGCTCAGTGAATACTGTTTTATTCCAACATCCCCTTTTCCACCAGCCGTTTAAAATAATAATGAGAGGGTGCCTGGGTGATTCTGTCGGTAAAGCAACTGCCTTTCGCTCAGATCACGATCCCAGAATTCTGGAATCGAGCACCACATCGGGCTCCCTGCTCAGGCGGAGCCTGCTTCTCCCTCTCTCTCTGCTGCTACCCCCTTCTTTCACTCTCTATCTCTCCCTCTCTTAAATAAATAAAATCTTAAAAAAATAAAATAATGAGAGAATTTTAAAAAAATAAGATATTTACAGTAAATGAAATCCTGTCATCACATGGGAGGCAAAGGTGTTGATATTTTCCTGCACATAGGATGTGCTTGTTGGCTATGGCACCGAACATACTTCCTGCAGAGAACCCCCCTTAGCAGCAACTGGGACAAATATTTTACTTAAATGGAAAATCCGCTACTTTAACAGATAGAAATCTTTTTCCAATATTTCTAATCACACAAGAGGAAGGTTATAAACTTCCTTTTAAACTGTGGTCTATGGCCAGTTGCTATAGTCCTCCTAAGAAAAGTCAGTATTGGTTATATTGGCCTTTACTCTATTTGAATTCATGCAAATTCAGAATAAAATCCAGCTTTCCAATTCCCTTCTCAAGGAAGTATGAAACCAAAAACACATTTAAAAAAAATGAAGCTCTTTAATTTGCTTGAAAAAATCACAACTAGAGAGTCTTGAATAAGTTCTTTTTACTTTTTATATTAATATTCGATGTTAATATTATACCAACTAGAATAGCTAGTTAAAAAACAGCAGAAAAGTCAGTTTCTTAAAAACAAAGACCTTTAAAAAATCTCATTGATGGTTTTGTCAATTGTAATACTTATATTTGATAAGGGTGCAGTGAAATAGACATTCATATATGCTGCCCCAGGTGACATAAACTGCCACCACCTTTCAGACAAGGCATTTGACAATATATATTAAAAACTTTAACATGTTTTAGTTAAAAATATGACTCATGTTTTAGTTAAAAATTTGACCCTTTGATTAAAAAATTTGACTTTTAGAAATTTAGCCTAGTAAAATGTATAATTAAATAGATAAACATTTGTGTACAAGGGTGTTCATCACAGCATTATTTGGAACACCAAAAAACTGGAAACAACATAAATATACTATAGTTGGGAATTGGTTACTAAAGTGAAAGGCTATTCATATAACAGATTACCTTACATCCATCAAAAATATACCATTTGAAATAAAGATATATAAGCAAAGAAAAAAATGTTAACAGTTGTTATCTCCAAGTGGTGGGTTTCCAGGTGACTTTTACTTTTTCCCTCAGCTTTCCTGAGATATAATTGACACCTAACATTGTGTGAGCATAAGGTGTACAACATCTTGACTTGATATTTTGTAAAATGTAAAATGATTACCACTATCAAATTAGCTACCACCTCCATCTCATCACATATTTACCATTTCTTCTTTGTGATGAGAACACTTAAGATCTTCTCTCTCAGCAATTTTATTTCACTCCCATCTGTATTTTCCAAATTTCCTTCAGTAAACACCTTTACTTTTAAAAAGGACTTTAGGGGCGCCTGGGTGGCTCAGTCGGTTAAGCGTCTGCCTTTGGCTCAGGTCATGATCCCAGGGTCCTGCTCAGCGAGGAGCTTGCTTCTCCCTCTCCCTCTGTTCGTGTGCGTTCTCTCTCTCTTTCTCTATCACTCTGTCTCTCAAATAAATAAATAAAACCTTTAAAAAGAAATAAAAAGGACTTCAAAATTCATTTGCAAGTAGTAGCAGGGAGAGTTTCTTTTAGTACCATTCAGTACAAATGAAATTTAATGCCCTCTTTACAATGGTTGTAACTTCCAAATATTTACACCTCTTTTCACCTCCCATACATATTTAAAATATACGGAAAGAGCCAAAACAACTGTGTCATTAAAGCTTCTCTTTCTTCTCTAATGAAAAGCTCCCAAATAAGACCACCATAGCCTCAATTTATTACACATGTGTGTGTAACTTCATTATAATTAGTTCTTTTGAAGTTTATCTGTATTTGATCTGCCTCTTCACTGTGCAGGTAGGAATACATCTTCCATCTTTATATTCCACCAGTCTTCTCCCTTCATTTACTCCCTCCTGTTCTTCCTATGCTCTAGAGAGTGTGTACGGTGCTTTGCTCTTCAGAGTCTTCATTATTGAGAAGGTGGCATATAAAAGTCACATAACGCAAGCTTTATTTATATTCGTAAAATCAATGCTTAAAAAATTTTTGCAACATTTTACAAACAACATCACGTAACCAACAACTGCAGTTCGGGGGTACTCTTACAACTTAACACAATCCTTTAAGAGCTTTCGGCCTTTTGTTGAGCAGCCTCAACACCACTTCAAGAACTAATACAGTCAACATCTCTCTGGGGAGCAGGGACGGGTATCAACAACCACACTCCCCGGGAATTTCCAAAGAAAAGGGCGAGGAGGGGTGCAGGTGATGGTACAGGTTGCCAAACCCACTTAGGTACACTTCACATAGACTAACCCACCAAATTAAAGGACAGGAGGACACCCAAGCCAATTTTTAAAAGCACTCAGTTCTGATGCAAATTAAATCAGGGCACGCTCCCTGTGACACCCGGGCCACCACAAAAGTTCTTGAGGGCATGTGTTGAGGGTTCTCCATTTTTCCTTTTCTCTCCGCTATCATCTACTGCTTTTCTTGGCCTTCTCCGTTTCCCATTTCCTATGTCCTTCGCCCAGCTGTGGCACTGAAGGCATAACCACTGCCGGCCCGTGAATTAAGTCACCACTTGGTAGTCAGACCTCTCCTCGCGCCAATGAAAGCATCTCTGTTTGGGTCCCTTGAAATGTAAAATTCCTGTGCATCGAGTCATCTCAAAAGCGCTTCCCCGCGCTATGCAGCTAAAGAGAACCTATAAGTAACAAAGTACAGCAGGGGTTCAGGTAGAGGACTCAGGGGATGGGATGGCTGGAAGACATGAACAGGATGGACAGTACAATCGAGCCCCAACGAAGCAAACTCAGACGCGCAAGCGCGTGCTTCACAGCGCCGGCGCACAGAATCTGGCGAGGGGTGGGGAACAGAAAGGAGCTTTGGGGCCCAGCGCTCCCAATGCTTCAGCTCCCCTTAGCCCGCAAGCCCCGCCTCCTCCAGCTGCTCGCGGTCCCAAACAACCGGGTGCGCCGCCGGCGCTCTCCGTCCATTGGCCCTTAGCCTTTTCCGTTTCCGCCCAGCCCTCCACCGTCCACCAATCAGCTTGAGCGTTTGGGTAAGGGACCACCTCCGAGGCCGACGCTTCGGCTCCTCTGCCTCCCCCGGCTGCTGCCTCCGCTGCTGCCTCCTCCTTCCCCACCTCCTCCGTCAGGCAGGCGTCTGCGGGGGCCCGAGGGGCGGCGGCGGCGGCGGCAGCGGCGGCGGCGGCGGCGGCAGCAGCGATATGGAGCCGGAGGCCGGCGGCCGAAGCAGTGCTCGCAGGCACGGGGCTGGGCCCCCGAGCACTCCGCCGCCTCGGGAGCAGGAGCGGAAGCTGGAGCAGGAGAAGCTCTCCGGGGTGGTGAAGAGCGTCCACCGGCGGCTCCGCAAGAAGTACCGGGAAGGTAAACAGCGAGCTTGAGCGAGGAGGGAGGGGAGGCCTCATTGCCCCCAGCCCCTTGTCACCTCTCCCCTCCCCCAAGGGGCCACCATTACAACCTGAAGGAGCTGCACGTCAGCCCCTGCCAGTGCCGCTCTCCCAGGCCCCGACGCCCCCTTCTTGGTCGAGTCCTCAGTCGGCGTCAGGCGCGCTCTCCCGCCCCCTTTTCTTCGAGGGCCCTTCAGGAGAGTTCCAAGGCTGTGGAGGAACTGAGTCCCCACCCCTTCCAATCCCCTGTTCCCAGTCGGGGTGCTGAGATTGTTGTCACTACACACACAAACAAACGCACCCTCCCAGAAGAGGCGGAGGTCGCTTGTCGCCAGAGAGGTGAAGGTAAAATACGAAGGCAGGTAAAAGCCATTTGTGAAAGACAGATTGAAAGAAGCCTGAGTTGCCACTCTCTCCCTTGCGCTTGAGCAGGCTGTTTGATTTGCTGCCCCGACAGACCCCTTGCCTGTGGGTTTAGCCAGGCAGTGCTGGAGCTTCCTCGCATTGGTTTCCAGGGCTGCGAAGTCAGCAGGCCTTCTAGCTGACTGGACTTCACCTTGTTAAAGGGGGGAGGGGCGCCATCCATAACCCCCGCCCCCCCGCCATTCTTCAAAACCTTGATCTTACTGTTTATTTCGGTGGGGAAGGAAAAGATCTGGGGCAGGTTCTCAAAATACTGTTTAGCTTTGAATAGTCTGTGTAACCACCAAGCCTCCTAAGGACACAGATGCCAGTGAAGCTGGCCATCGCTGGGAACCTGTCCTGTGGAAGATCTTAAGCAAAGGAAGAAGCCTTTAGTAGCTTTTGCTTCGCCTGAGGAGCGTTTATAGTTGGGGTCTACAGTTATCTTTGGTGTTTTTAAATATAGGCTTCTTTACAGAGCTATTTTATAGGTCACTTGACATTGAAAATTCCCAGTTTTTTTACACACTCAGGAGAAATTTCTTGAGTATCAAAATGAGGAATAACCTTCTACTTGTTCTCACTTTGGCTTAATTGCAAACTGAAAAGTCGGCAGTCTTCTAGTGTTAGTCTTATAGTGAGTTAAATTTAGGATTAGAAGCAAAATTTGTTACAGTGACATGTAATACCATGTTACTTTTGATTTACAAACACTTTTCAATTGCTGTAGAAGATTAAAAAGAAGTATCTTTTCCTTTGAGTGTAGTTGATATGTTTCATTTTTCAAACTTTAAATTCAAAGTTTTCCTCCCTTGGCAACTCAAGCCTAGCTTTTTACATAGCTGTTTAAATAGTCATCCTCAAAGATGGCCTATAGTTATTGTTTAATAGGTAACAATAGAAAGAGACTTATCAGGCATAGTTAAGATGTTGACATTTGTTTTTTAAAAGAACGCTTTAACCCCCAACCCACAATTTATTCAATAAAATGAGTAGTTGTTATGGCAACCATTGCATCATTCTTGATTTTCAGAGAATGCACTTACATAATGGCATTCACTGTAGATTGGAGAAATCCACTGGAGAAATGAAGAAATAAATGGACACAATTTCCTTTAATTTATCATGCTATTTTGTAAAACTCCAAGTACGTCTTTTTAAGGAAAAAGCTGACTAGCATATAATGGTTTCTATTTTTACCTTTTTATAATAATATTATTAATTTATTCATATATGAAGAGGTTCCACTTAAATCAACACACTACTAATGTGTCATCGTGTCTTCAAGTGCTGTTTTTACTTGATTAGTTCTCACATGTTGAAACATGTCTTTAAACTTGAATATTAACCAAGGGAACCTTTGTTTATAATGAGAATTGGTAGTTGGAAGTTACTAGAGCTAGAATAGATACATGTGGTTCACAAATGAATGATCTAGTGTGCTTCTGGGCAGGTGAAGTCCTGGCAGTCTGTAAACATTTGAGTGAGACTGTTCATTAGGCATTTCAATGCCCTGAATTCACTCAATGATCTAGATTTCTCTAGGCTTTATTTCAGTGATACACAAAGCCCCATCAGTGAACTAGCAAAGTTAAAGATCCTAAGAGCATGCCCTTCCTACTTTTATTTCTGACATGTAGGTCAAATCTTAGTTGTGATTGGGCAGAAATCTGTGAAAAGGTGAAAAGGCTGTGGAAAAGTCTAATTATGCACATAATCCCAAGAAAATAATTTTTAGTGTTTTCCTCTGAGGTTTTAGTGTTGTTATAATACTGGTGGTCTACAGTCTGCAAACATACAAGTTCATTTGCAAGTCACCTGTGATCATAAAATAATGATGTAAATGGAGCTTAGATGCTAGGTCGGGTTATACAGGCCTATTTAAACAGTAACTGTAAGACCATCAGCGATGTAAACTACACACCTTTTATAACAGTATTCCTATCAGAAGATGCAGTGAAGATTCCAGCTTAGAATATTGGAATGTGAGACTAGAAGGAGCCTTAGCATTTATCATTGATTCCCAAATATGCTGATCAGTAGACTCATCTGGGTGCCATTTAGAAAATTCCTGTCTTCTACCTTAGGTATATAGTTTCAGAATCCTTGTCACTGGGGCCTGGAAATTTGTCAGCCAGTTTTTGAAATGGGGATTTTAACTAGCTCGTTCCTTTTTACACATGAGTGTGCCAAATCCCCAAAATACTTAAATAACTTGCTTAAAGTTTGGATAGGTCACCATTAGCACTGTACGTATTTTATGGGCATAATGGTTTTTCTTCCCAATTGCACACCTAATGGTGACTCCACATGTTGGTGGAATAGGAGGGAAAATGGGAAGCAGAAGTTTGTGTTGGGTAAAAAGATGTAAATTGATGAGAATGGGGTAATCCATGGGATAGGTATGATTAGTTGAGTTGGGACTATATGAGGTACGGGTTTTTGCGTGAGAAATGGCGGGAAAGGAAATTAATTAGGGTAGAATGAAGAATGTTCACTGGATGATAAGGACGGGAGTGAGCGCTGGATAATGAGTATAGAGTTAGATACTGTAGTTTTCCCTTCCCTTATATCTCGTACTGAAATTGAAAATGAAGCAGGAATAACAATGAAAATAAGATTTTCCTGCTGTGGTAGAAAAAGATTTCTCTCCATCCTTCCCAGTCCATTTGTCCAACTGATGGTTGTTGATGGGGTTGAGCAGGCTTGGGGTTGGGAAGGGTAGTGGATAGAATGGTAAAGACAAGCAGGTGGATTTAGTGCGCTCCTTCTTTTACCACTTTTTTCCTCTCTATTCCATTTACTGCCTGTTCTCTGTCACCACTTAAAAGATCCTTTGCCAATTTGTATAAAGTGAGAATTGGTGATAATGGTCAGTGTTGTAGGCAGTGCTGATTTATCTTAAGTAGTTACCAAGAGGAAATGGTAGAGAAATGTCTAGCAGTGGTGAGGAGGTGTTTGTAGTGTCAGCCATTTATAGCTAAGGGACAGTCTTTTAGATTGAGTTTATATAAATGGAAATATGCTTGCAGATATACGTGTTTTCTGTCTTTGCTATACAGAATTTTAAAAATAACACCACAAAAAGCTGTCTACAACTCATGATACATTTAAAATATTTCTGGCCTCCCATCCAAGTACTGACCAGGATGGGAGGCCAGAAATATTTTAAATGTATCATGAGTTGTAGACAGCTTTTTAATGAGAAACAGCTAGTTTTGCTTTCCAAACAGGGACTTCATTGTTTAATCCGATCTGCCTGATGAGTACATATCTAATTGAGAACTGAAGTAGAGCCATGTGTATTTTAAGTTGTCTTTGTATGTTTTCTTCCATAATCCTAGTCACATAATCCTGTTCTTGTAATGATTATTACTATGCTTAGCATCTCTTTTTCCAGACTTAAAGTTTTCAATGATGTAAAAATCCTGAGAAAATGTAAAGGCTACAGTTGTTAGAAATAAAAGTGTGATTTCCATTCTGTGGATGTCTTTAGTAAATTTCATCAATTTATTCACTCTGAATTTATTCTCTATGCCAAAACAAGTTAAAACAGTTCATCACACAAACCCATACAGCTTATAAATCAATCAGAAAAGTAAAAATGCATAATAACCTGTTAACAGTGATATTCTCAAGGTCATGGGATTATGGGTGATCTTTATTGTAGTTTCCTATATTAAAATCAATGTTAGTAACAGCAATGATGATATTATAAAAGCAGTTAAGACAGATTACTGATACTGAAGCACAAAAGGAGAACACAGGCTATGTTGGTTCTGTAGACTAATTATGTTTCAAAGATAAACAGTTGTGAGCAGCATATTAAGAAGCACCTACTAAATAGTCTAGTTGAGATGTTTAATTCTTATTGATTATTCAAATTCTTCATAGTTTGAGACAAAGGGTGAGCTAGAATAACAGTTTAGGATAGGCTGAAAAATACGTTTGTGATTGTTATTTAGCAAACACCTCAAACAAGAGAATTGGCAAGGAGGGAAAAACTGTTGAATTAGAAATAATTTTAAACTAACACCAAAAGGTCTAAAAATGAAAGAATGAATGTAATGTTTGTGTTTTTCCTGAAACAAACTTTTGAAATTGTTTTTAAAATTAGGATAACAGACTTTCATTGAAATTTCCTGATTTTTTTTTTCCTTTTATGGCCTTCAACACTACTTCAAAATACTAAGCAACTCCGTGACCCTAAGAGACTTAGAACAGTTTTTCTTTTTTTTTTACGTTTTTAAAGTGAGGTTTTATTCTGTTTTCTTTACTTTTTTTTTTTTAGTCACGCTCATTCTGATAGAGAATCAGAAAGTGTTGCTTTGTGATAGAATCTTTATTTAGTCAGCAAAATAAGGTGAAGACTGTCCACAGAAGGGCTTTGTTAACTTTGCGCAAGGAGAGTTGGAACTGCCGTTCTAGCAGGGAGAAAAAAAATGAAAGGTTTAATAATTAGTAACACTAAAAGAGAACATTGATAAACAGCCATTTCAGTGAGAGGCACATGGTATATTAGCTATTTGATTTTGTTATTTTTAGTCATCTTTGTAGGTTTTTTTTTTTACATTTCAAAAGGTACAGTAAAAATTAAGTAGATCCTCTTGATTGACGTAGATCCTTTTGATTGTTTTGTGGGGGAAAAAAACAATAAATGCGTGGATCTTAGCCTTGGTTCCACATCAGTATCGTCTGTGGAACTTTATGGAACATAGGCATATGTATTTAAAAGCTCCATGGGTTTTATAATGGACAGAGGAGTTAAGGAACACTGAGCTAAAAAGTACTATAGAATAGGAAGGAACCTAGAAGAAAAGAGATCACCTAGGAGACTCTTATTCTAATCTCACTTAGAGTTAATGATAGCATCAATAACAACAGTGATCATGAAAATAGAGAAATATATACCAAAGACTTTTTGAAGGTCAGAGTGAGTAGTTTCAGTAAAAGTAAAGGGGAAGAGTCAGAGATGATGTCTAGCTTTGTTGTCTGGGAAAATGTGAGTTCCCATTTTCGTCCATTTTGGAGATGTGTCTGTGTTGGGATGGGACCAGGGAGAACAGAGTAAACAGGTTGATTTGTCTTAGGGATGGTGTAATTGTTTAGTTTGGAATATATCCTTTGGAAGTGTAGGATTGGAAGCCCTGTCTGTGGAAGTTGAAGTTTGAGGCCAGATGAACTGCCCCACAGAGTGATGATAATGTATAATTGAGTACAGATCCTTGGAAGACACCAGTAGTGTCCAATTTTACATTAGTGCCCCTCTTTCTGTCTTATGTTCCCATACCACAATTGTGCTTGCTTTTATTGTATTTATCCCTTACCATTTCATTTACCTGTGTTTCCCACTAAATTTAGTTCCTGGAGTAGGACTCTGCCTTTTGTTTTTATATGCCTTATAAATTTAAGACACACACAAAAAGAAAGAAGTTAATATAGATATTTCCAGATGGTTGAGTTTAATTTTTTTATATTCATTTGTATTTATAAATTGTAAATTTTGGGTACAATTTTTTTGTAAAAAATTTATGGTCCTGGCTTCTTATATTGAATAGTTAGATTAATTTTACTCTTTTAATAATGGTTGAAATTATCAATATAAACATCATACTGTTTCTCTGTAAGTAAAACAGTAAATAGTGGAGAATATAGATATTGTAAAGTGCCTTGTCCTTAACATTTGGTACATGTTTGTTGAATCAACTTACCTTAATTTAGTGTATACTGTGAATTTCTCTTCTTTCTATCTGCTACTCCTCTTTCCCTACCCATTGGTTCCTACATACCAGTGTTAGCCAAAGATTTAAAAAAAAAAAAAAAAGTTTTGTCCAAACAGAAAAATGAGAACTAATAAGGATATTGTATTGTATGTCTGTGTGTGTTAGTGTTAGAAGATGGTAATAATTTTATGTATGAGTGTATATTTACTTAGGTATTGTAACTTCAGAGATAAAAGTTTTACAACCCCAATATCAATCTCCTGAATTCTGGAAGTGAAATTTGTACTAGTTGCAAAATGAAAACATCTGAGAACCACTGATGTAAACTATACTAATTTATTGTGCTCTAAGTGTAGGTATGTTGATGCCCATTGCAAGGGTTATTTTAGAATAGATGGCTAATCACCATTCCTTTAGAGGGGCATCTGAATATCCCCTTTTCTCATTTATAAAGAAATTTCTCTACCTAATATAGAAATTCCTAGTCCCATTTATACAGAAATTAATTCTCAGAAGGTTGTTCATAAGTCCTTTGTTTACACTAAGCAAGTGATCTCTGTGGTTGTGCACATCAGTAAAGTTGTTTCATAAGGGAATAACAGATGTTGATGTCGTTGATTCTGACTTTTCTTAATTCTTTCCATCTCAAGTGTAGGAAATACTCAGTTTTACATTTTGATTATTTTTATCATAAATATGTTTATAAAAAGAGAATGCTCCAAACACAAGATAGACTGTGGGCTAAATTGTGTTTGTAGATACTGAGTTTCATCCATGCAGTGTTTTGTATTTTAATTAAATTTGACTCTTCAGGATGCCCCAAGCCTCACTGATATGTATATTTCAGGAGGCATTTGAGTTTACAGTCTTACCATAGACGTGTGGTTTTGAGCCATCACTGCACGGTGGCTTCATCTGGGGAGCATTAAAATAAATAACCAGTTCCCACTCCTGATCAATTAAATGAAACTTCTGGGTGATTCCAGTTTGCAGCCAGAGTTGAAACCATTGCCAGAAATCTAACAGTTAATGCAGTTGCAGAGACTAAATAACTGCATTTGACTGACAAAAGACCATTTGTTTGTGGCAAGTAGAGTCAGTATACTTTGTTCTGGTGCAAAGCTTTGTTCATATCTGTGAACGTTCATAAATGAAAAACTTGTAAAGAGAGGCAAGGTGGTACGGTGGTTAGAAGTGTGGACTTTGGCAGTTGACTACTAGGTCTGATGTGTACCCTTGAGAAGTTTACTTAATCTCCCTGTACTTCAGTTTCCTTATCTGTAAAGTAAAATATCTGCCTCAATGGGTGTATTAGAATTAAATGAGTTAATATTTGTGAAGTACTTAAAACAGTATTTGCAACATAGGAAACATTAAATTTGTTAAATACATGGTTTAAGAAATAATAGATGTATATCATTAGCTGTACTCCCTGGGTGCTTTTAAGGGCTATAACATTGAAGATTGGCTGGTTCCTGGAATTTCTACTGAGACTGCTCTGTAGTCTCTCTTCTTCAGTATTAGAATGGCTGAACAGGCTTTTTTTTTTTAAACACTTTTTTAAAAGATTTTATTTATTTATTTGACAGAGAGCACAAGTAGGCAGAAAGGCAGGCAGAGGGAGAGGGAGAAACAGGCTCTCTGCTGAGCACAGGGAGCCCAATGCGGGGCTTGATCCCAAGACCCTGGGATCATGACCTGAGCCAAAGGCAGCCGCTTAATTGACTGAGCCACCCAGGCGCCCTGTAACAGGTTTTTTTTGCCTCCTCCCCTTTCTTCTTATATTTCTGTTTTTATAAGAAAGATCTGACCTTCTTAGTACATTACAATATTGGTTTTTTTCCCTCATCAGAGAAATGACTAGTTGTGGCATGTTGGGTATAAGATGCAGGTTTTCAGGTGTTCTTGTGTTTGAATCTGAGGAGCTGCTTCTACACCACACACCTTGGATGTTTTTTTCCCCTTTAGGTGTGTCCACTATATCAGGTGCTCAGGAATTCTGAGAAGCCTGGTTTAACTGTATTTGTGAGACGCTCTGGTCCTAAACACTTTAATGCCTTGAATGGCTGTTTCACTTTTTTCCACTTGGTCATGAGGTTATCTGCTTACCTCATATTAGAGGAAATGATCTTTAAAGGTTCTTAAAATGTGAATTTGGTAATCTGGTCATCTGTAGGTAATACATCTTACTGCCCATATTTGATAATATACCTAAGTAAAAATTAAATAAAGTTTTAGTTCTGAATTTCTCCAAGTTCAAGATTTGTTTGTGATCGGTTTTTGTTCTTTTTAGAGAAGATGATGACCCTCAAATTTAATGAATACAATTAATTTTTTATTTTGTAACTTTTACTGTGCTCATGGCACTTAATTTTTTCATTTTAATAAATGAAATTTATTGAGGTACAATTTATGTACAGTAAAGTGAACCTATTTAAAGTGTATAATTCAATGGTTTTTTTAAAAAAATTTTATTTTATTATGTTACATTAATCACCATACATTACATCATTAGTTTTTGATGTAGTGTTCCATGATTCATTGTTTGCGTATAACAATAACACCCAGTGCTCCATGCAGTACGTGCCCTCTTTGATACCCATCACCAGGCTAACCCATCCTCCCCCCCCCAAACCCTCAGTTTGTTTCTCAGAGTCCACAGTCTCTCGTGGTTCGTCTCCCCCTCCAATTTCCCCCCTTTTATTTTTCCCATCCATCTTCTTTTTTTTTTTTTTAACATATAAAGTATTATTTGTTTCAGAGGTACAGGTCTGTGATTCATCAGTCTTACACAATTCACAGCGCTCACCATAGCACATAGCCTCCCCAATGTCTATCACCCAGTCACCCCATCCCTCCAACCCCCCTCCACTCCAGCAACCCTCAGTTTGTTTCCTGAGATTAAGAATTCCTCATATCAGTGAGATCATATGATAGATGTCTTTCTCTGATTGACTTATTTCGCTTAGCACAGTACCCTCTAGTTCCATCCACGTCATTGCAAATGGCAGGATTTCGGGGGGTTTTTTATGGCTGCATAATATTCCATTGTACATATATACCACATCTTTATCCATTCATCTGTTGATGGACATCTTGGCTCTTTCCATAGTTTGGCTGTTGTGGACATTGCTGCTATAAACATTGGGGTGCATGTACCCCTTCGGATCCCTACATTTGTATCTTTGTGGTTAAATACCCAGTAGTGCAATTGCTGGATCATATGGTAGCTCTATTTTCAACTGTTTGAGGAACCTCCGTACTGTTTTCCAGAGTGGTTGCACCAGCTTGCATTCCCACCAACGGTGTAGGAAGGTTCACCTTTCTCTGCATCCTTGCCAACATCTTGTCATTTCCTGACTTGTTAATTTTAGCCATTCTGACTGGTGTGAGGTGGTATATCATTGAGGTTTTGATTTGGATTTCCCTGATGCCAAGCGATGTTGAGCACTTTTTCATGTGTCTTTTGGCCATTTGGATGTCTATGTCTGTTCATGTCTTCTGCCCATTTCTTGATTATTTGTTCTTTGGGTGTTGAGTTTGATAAGTTCTTTATAGATTTTGGATACTAGCCCTTTATCTGATATGTCATTTGCAAATATCTTCTCCCATTCTGTTGGTTGTCTTTTGGTTTTGTTGACTGTTTGTTTCCTTTGCTGTGCAAAAGCTTTTTATCTTGATGAAATCCCAGTAGTTCATTTTTGCCCTGGCTTCCCTTGCCTTTGGCGATGTTTCTAGTAAGCAGTTGCTGCAGCTGAAGTTGAAGAGGTTGCTGCCTGTGTTCTCCTCTAGGATTTTGATGGACTCCTGTCTCACATTTAGGTCTTTCATCCATTTTGAGTCTATTTTTGTGTGTGGTGTAAGGAAATGGTCCAGTTTCATTCTTCTGCATGTGGCTGTCCAATTTTCCCAACACCATTTGTTGAAGAGACTTTTTTTCCATTGGACATTCTTTCCTGCTTTGTCAAAGATTAGTTGACCATAGAGTTGAGGGTCCATTTCTGGGCTCTCTGTTCTGTTCCATTGATCTATGTGTCTGTTTTTGTGCCCGTACCATACTGTCTTGATGATGACAGCTTTGTAATAGAGCTTGAAGTCCAGAATTGTGATGCCACCAGCTTTGCTTTTCTTTTTCAACATTCCTCTGGCGATCTGGGGTCTTTTCTGGTTCCGTACAAATTTTTGGATTATTTGTTCCATTTCTTTGAAAAAAGTTGATGGTATTTTGATAGGGATTGGTTTTGTCAGATGTATACAGCTATGAAGCATTACTACACTAAAGATATAGAACATTTCTTTTGTTTCCCAAATTTCCTTATGCTCTTTTGTAGTCACACCTCTCTCACTCTGTACTCCACGTCCACTGATTCCTTCTCACTATAAATTTGTCTTCTTTTTTAGAGTTTTGTGAATATGGAATCATGTGATTTCTTTTGTATTGTATACCATGTAAGAACCACAACAGTGCAGTGTTGATCTTTGATATCATGAAGCAACAAGGGTAAACCACTAAGAATAATGACATGCTATTCTTATCTAAAATTAGCCTCAGATTTACACTTAACAAAATTTCTTATCTTCTGTGCTTTATCTTTTTAAAGTGAAACTTGTATAAATTTAGGAGTGAAAATTAGGAGTTATTGAGAAAATAATATTATTTCTAACATACTTATAAACATCAGATGGTCCTGGCATGTAAAAATGCATGTACTTTAGCACCATATATCTTTTTTTTCCCACGTAAAAGTAGCTCATCTATTTAAATAGTGTTGTTGCCAATAATTTCTCCTTAAGCTTATAGCTTTTCCCAAAAGATATATGTACTGTTGGGGTTTTTTCTATTTCAGTAGAAAATGCTATTTGAATTTTGTTTTTTCACAGTTTTATTTAGATGCATGTACTGTTATCAAATAACTTAATGGATACAACTGCATTTCCAGCTGCAAGTTTTTCTTTTGACAATAACATAAAGTAAAAAATATTATAAATCAGCATAAAACAGTGAAGTTTCCAGAAAATTGACTTTGAATCTACTCTTTTTCTAAGCCTCTTGTAACTCATATTTTGAGAACACTATTTTGAAGTATTCAAATTTTACTTTTTTATCACTATTATCCATTGACAGTTGTCAACTATAGTTTGAATTTTACTCTAGCACCAAATTTAATTTATGATTTTGGTGTTTTGTGTATTTTTTCAGCATGGCAAAAATGTAAAACATTTTTCCACCATTAATGGGGCACCATCACTAACTCCTATAGCTTATACAAGTTATAAATCAAAATAGTCTTTGCCTTTCAATTTATACTTTCTAATGGGAAAATTACCATCTTATGGTTTTAATAGACAATATACATAAACAAGTGACAAAGTACTATAAGGATTGCAGATACATATAGGAAGGAATTTTAAGATGATCAGGTAAGAAGCAGATAAACCTTTTTGAATATGTGAATTCAGTTATTGTTTGAAGGAAAGTTGCTTATAACAAATGGCAGGAGAGAGGTTAATTCGAAAAGAAAGAATAGTATCAACTTTTAAATAGAGGATTCCATTGGTTCACTTGAGTTTGGAGCTTTTCTTGAGGTTATTTAGAAGAGCAAAAATGAGTAACTCCTTAACTCCATTATACTTGGTTCTTAAAAGACAGTTGCACTCAATAATATCTTAAACTAATCACAAAATTATTAAAAATGGAACTTTTTTCCTTACATCCTCATGACTTATTTATTTTATAACTGGAGGTTTGTATCTTTTGACCCCCTTCACCCATTTCTCCCACACCCTACCCCACACTTCTAGCGACCACCAGTCTGCTCTCTGTATCCACAAGCTTGTTTTTTTGTTTTTGTTTTAGATTCCATGGAACTTTGTCTTCTCAATTAATGAATTAATGTGCTATTAATTTTTTCCTAGTTAGTTGGTACTGTCTTTTCATAGGAAGTAGTAGCTCATATTTTTTTCTTTTAGTTGTCACACAGAATGTTTGTGGAGGTGAATTTAATCAATAATTAAGATATTGTCTTGAGGGGCGCCTGGGTGGCTCAGTCATTTAAGCGTCTGCCTTTGGCTCAGGTCATGATCCCAGTGTCCGGGGATCAAGGCCCACATCGGGCTCCTTGTACTCTCTCTCTCTCAAATAAATAAATAAAATCTTTACAAAAAAATTTAAAAAAGATAATGTCTTGATATTAGGACCAATCTTCAAAATAACTTGGTTCATTGATTTCTGTTATTGAACTTAGTTTGACAACTTGAATTGGCATTAGTTGTGTTTTAAATTATTAGTTTTTTTTAATCACTGTTTTAAACTTTTAAATATAAGAAGAATATAAATAGAAGTCATGTTAACTTAGTTCTAGAATCTTCTTAGGCAAATTGATGACTTTATCTTTTAGACTAAGCAGAGGTTTAACTTGATCTTTCAAACTATGTATTTGAACAAATGATTACTGATTTCTTCTCTATGTTTGTTATTTTAGTTTGACCATAAAATGTTCACTGATTATTAATTTCAAGTTCGGCTAGAGGGCATATATTTTTAATTGTGCTTTCTAAAAATAATTTTTGAATTCTCTGTATTCGGACAAGATGAAATGTATTTATTGGAGATTTACTTTTCCCTCCCTTCCTCTTCTTTCTTTCTCTTTCTCTCTTTTTTTTAAAGATCCATTCATATTTTAGAGGATGTCCGTAAGAAGTGGGCAAGAAAATAGATATTAATCACAGTGATTTTGAGTCATCACAAATGCCAATATCATTGTAAAATCATTGTACAACTGATTGCTAATTCATTGAGAACTCTGAGCTTGAATACATAAGCATTTCTGGTTCTGTTGACTAGATCTTTGATGCAGATCTCAGGAAGTTCTTAGTTCCTGATTTGCTGTTTGGTAATGAAAAAGTATTATTCTTTTAAATAATTAAATCTTTTAGATGTTGGTTGACCTAAATTACTAAATGATAACTAAAAATTCTTAGAATCAAGTTTTAACATATTTTTTGTGTATGCATTTTGACCAAGTTAGCAGAGCAGTTTTCATTATGTATACTGGTCACTTGTCAACCTTAACTGGTTTTGGCTTTTAGAACCCAAATCATAAATTATTTTGAAAATACTTGGCTTGAAGGATAAATACCATTATTTTGAATACTGTAAAAACAAAGAATGGACTATTATGGAAAAAAACTGAATTTGCCCATTCTATTTTTAATAACTTTATTTAAAAAATAGTAAGCTTTCAAGGGTATTCTAGAACGTGAAATTTTTTTATAACTGGAGACTATGTTTTTTGTTCAACTTTGTAACCACCATTTAACATAGTGTATTCTTAGCAGACAGGGTTTGATACATTCTTGTTGTATATGATTTAAAAGTTCTGGGCCCAGGATGCCTTATATAGGACATAGGGAACATAATCAGGTTCATACCTTATAGCATACACCACATTTTATGACATACCTTCTTCCCTTTCTTTGATGCCAGTGCTAGCTCATTAACTTTGTTATTCTGGGTAGCATTTGACATAGAGTATTTTTTCCCCCCAGGAAATCCATTGGAAGAATGAAAGATATATACAGTTACATTGTTTAGTCTCGATCATATATAAGTGCACTGCACGTTACTAATCACACATCAGTTTCAGTATCAGCATACTTGGGGAGAGTTTCGACACTTAAATGTTAACGAAGACATTAAGTTCGAAGTTTTCTGCAAACAGTTTGAGTTAAATAGGCTTTACAGACAGAATTTGAATCCTTCCTCAAAACTTCAGTGGAGCAGATAGTAAGCTTTAAAACCCTACAAGAAATTGATAGTATGTACACAAAATTTTGTTGAATGTGAAAAACTACAGGTCTTCTTAAAAGCTGAAGGGCAGGAGGTTTCTGTAGATATACAGTTATCTTTGTATATATACAATTGCCTTTGCAACTCCAGTTAATTCTAGAGTAAATTGAATTTCACAGTATACAGAGATAGAGTTGTAGTAGATGCATTTGGTGCCCCACATAACTTACCCTTGGTCTTCAGCTGTGGTGGACAAACACTGAGCTCAGAGGCACCCAGCCCTAACAAAGTCACACTTTAAATGAGTGCTGCTTTCTTTTCTGCTTTCCACTGTTCTTCAGCACTGCTGGAGCCTGCTAAGGATGTCCCTTACTCAGTGTTTAAGTGCAAACTAGAAGTACAGGTTCTCAACAACTCTTAGTTAATTGGGGATTGTAGCTGATGCATAAAATGTTCCAGCCTCCTGTTTTTTAGGTGCACAATTCCAGAGGCATTCATACGCTTCTCTCGCCCACAGCAGCGAACTCAATAGTGCACCTTTGTATTAGCATTTTTTCCTGCCTTGGCTCATTCTCCCCACTCCCTCACTCCTGTTTCCTAGGATTCTCTCCCGAACAAACTACTTATACTTAGGTCTTTGTCTTATGTTGTATCTTCTGTAGAATCTAAGCTAAAATGCCTTAAGGGAAATCTGTTTAAATATGTTAAACATAGCTTTTCCCATACAGCTTTTGTTTGAATGATTCTTATTACCAACAGATGTAGTAATTTTATGTATTTATTTTACATATTATATAGGACAGTGAAACTTAGAAGTTCAACCAAAAGGCCTTTTAGAATTGAAGATATCCATCTTAATAAAAGATAAAGCACCTTTAAAATGATACTATACCTTAATGAACCCTTTGATACCAAGTCTGATGAATAGTCAGGAAGTGTTAGGAACACATAGGTATATTAATGTATCATTAATCAAAATATTTTTTTCAAAGACTTTACTTCCTGTAGTTCTATTTAGAGATTTGGTAAATAACTATATCTGAAAGATGTTGCTAAAACTGAGGAGTTTTTCTTTGAGAATTTAGGAAATACGTTTGCCTGCTTGTTTTAGTGGATGGTTATTACAGTCCACTCTATAACAAATTGAGAGCTCTCTCACTACACAAATATTACTGGTTAATGTAAATATTGTTGTATAAATACATAATCCCCCAAAAGAGAACCCTTCATCCCTTTTGGGTTTATAGTCGGTATTCAGGCCAAGATTGAGACTGTGATAGTCTCACATGCCCTCACACACACACAGTGTGTGTGAGGGCATGTATGTACTTTCATTGCTGTTTCGTAATTTAGTCAAACTAAAGGGCTAGTATTTTGATTTTCAACACAGTCCTTGTTGGACACTGTGCCTACAATAATAAGGTTTTTCAAATTTTGAATAAGTAAAGTCTTGATAATTTGAACTGTTATAATTCTTTTTCTGTGTTAAAAAACAAAACAAAACCAAATACACCTCTTAAATGCTAGAATCTTATAGTCTCACCAGGGGAGAGAATTTGAGTATAACTATTAATCATCTTCAAATTTTGCTGTTTTATTTTATGTTTTTAAGTTTAATTCTGTCACCAAACAATTGCCTGCATTTGAACATAAGGCAAGAAAACCTAATCTTATGATTTGGGACGTTGAGTGATAATTTTTGTTTATCCTTTTGTTTATTCTTTTACCCTTACAATTATGTTAATGTCATTTATTTGGCCATAGCATTCTCATTACATTCTTTATCAGAACGCACCTCGCTCTTTCAGATTTCATATTAAAAGTGGTGACTGATTTAATGTTTTTAAAAATGTCGTGGCCAGATAATATAGTCAGCTTATAATTTTTATTCAGAACATTTTATAAAGACTTAAAAGTTTGGAGAGACTTCCAAGGTAATTTCTCTAGCAGCATTTTTGCCCTAGGATTATAATTTTTTGAAGTACAGTATGCCGAGAGTATGTCCAATGTGTAAATAAAAATATTTAGCTTGCTTGCTAATTTATGTTACCATCTCACCCATCAACCCCTTTTTAATATAGGAAACTGTATGTAGAGATCCAAGAAAATAATAGACAAGAAGCAGGCTTAAGTAACTTTACTCTGTGCTGCAAGGTCATATTGCCCAAGGGGTAGCAGGATAATTAATGCTTGAATGCCCAGCCATAATTGTTCTCTGTGTGTTTTTGGTTTATAAACTGATAACTCACACTTACATCTACTTATGTTTATTAGTTCCATTCAGCTTCACAAATCCATCTGTTTAAAATGGTGAAATTTGTTTGATTATCAAATCATCATAGTTAAAATGATGCATCATTTGCATAAAGGAGCTTTTAAAATTAAAAAAATTTAAGCTTCATGAAATTTGATTTCATGATTTTGCTTTTCTCATTTTTAAGTAATTTTAGGTTATGCAGAAATAAACTTTTAAAAGCCATTTTTAAGTGAAGTTAACTTAATTCATTTTTTTCCCTTGCTTTTAGTGGGAGATTTTGATAAGATCTGGCGAGAACATTGTGAGGATGAGGAAACACTTTGTGAATATGCTGTTGCAATGAAAAATTTGGCAGATAACCATTGGGCAAAAACTTGTGAGGGCGAAGGTCGTATTGAATGGTGTTGTAGGTGAGTGTTTTTATGAACTAACATTTTTGGTTTCTAATGTATTGTTTAAACTCTTAAATCCAAATAATGCTTTGTATAATTCACTGTACCAAAATAGGACTGTTTTAAAACAGATTATGTCTTTTAAATAACTTTTCCCCCTTGCCTCACTTTCCCTAGGTTTATATCATTCATCTCTTTTTAATCAAATGTTTTTCTTGGACATAACTAAATTTTCTTTCAACTTTTTAAAAGTATAGCTTTAAAAATAAATAAAAGTATAGCTTTAAATGAATTTAATATACTTAAACACCAGTACATTTAAAATACGAATTTTAACTCTTCATTAAAAAGTTATAGTATAGAAATTTCATTTCGTAGTTATCCATATTTGGATTCAAGTAAAAGTGAATACGTTTCTACAGTGTAAAATTTGAAAACATCTTAAAAGTGTTAAAATCCTGAATTTTGGATGTATAACTCAGAGTACTGCAGCACTTAAATTTATTTTGGATAATGTTTATTTTATCATAGTCTAAATTCATAGGACAAATTCTAACATTTAAAATATCAGAAAATGAAATACTGCTGGTCAGTTCTCTCAAGGTGGTAAAATGAGAAGATTGGATATGTATGTTGACTGAATTTAAAAATGAATGCCCAGGGGTGGCTGGGTGGCTCAGTCCCTTAAGCAATGGACTTTTGATTTTGGCTCCAGTCATGACCTCAGGGTTGTGAGAGAGAGTCCTGGGGCTCTGCACTGGGCGTGGAGTCTACTTAGGATTCTCTCTCTCCTCTCCCTCTCCTCTCTCTCTCTCTCATTCTCTCTCTCTCTCTGAAAAAGTAAATAAATAAAAAAATTAATAAAAATTCCCAGAAAACAAAGTATTATCTTTCTGTGTAGATAATAAATTTATGATAATTTCTGATTTATATTTCATTGTAGGTATTTTATCCACGATTTCTGTTTTAATATCATTTAAAAGTTATATAATAATGCATATTTCACTCATTCAACAAATAATCCAGAGGAAAAAATGTATTTAATTTAGTTATTTTATTCATTTAATAAATAATTTTTAATGATTGTCTACTGTGTACTAGTCACATCATAGGCACTGGGAATACAGTAATCAGCCAAAATCCTTGCTCTCTTTGAGCTTACATGCTAGTGGGGGTTAGAGGCGAGAAACAATATATAAGTTAAATATATACTAGGTCAGATATAGTAAGTGCCATGACAAAAATGAAGCAAGGAAAAATAAAACGATTTTAAGTAGGGTAGACAGGATAGGCCTCACTGAAGTAATATGTATAAAAAACACGAAAAAAAAGTGAGAGAAAAGGCCTAAGAAGTCCGAAGGCCTTGAGGTACAGATTATGCTGGGATGTTTCTGAAACAGGAGACCAGCGTGGCTAGAGCAAAATATGAGGGGAAGAAGAGTGGTAGAGAATAAGATAATGAACAGCTAGATTTTGTAGGGTCTTGTAACCATTGTAAAGACATTGACTTTTATTCTGTGTGAATGAGTCATTGGGTGTTTTAAGAAAATCAACAGGATTTTATTAACCTTTTATAATGTGTCAAGAATTCTTAAGAATTAATTGCTGTGTTAAGATAGACTATAGGAAGGGGAGGGTGTAAGTAAGGAAATCAGTTAGGAAGCTAATGTAATAATCGAGGTATAAAGTTAAAGGGAAACAATTTTTTTAGAGAGTGAGAAAGTGAATGGACAGAACCATTAGTATAATAAGATTAATGCTCAAATGAGTATAATGACTCAAGAGAGGGGGAAGGGAAATGATGGTGTGTATATTGTGATTATAATGATATATAAATATGAGTTGGATGAGGGGGAGTGAAAAGGTGGTATCACCCACCAATGGATTGTGGACCCCAAGAATTGTGGAGTTGGAGAACTAAAGAAAGGAGTCAGAATAGTAGGAAATAGGATGCTTGGAATTAAAATGTTTGGTGTTTTTTTTTGTTTGGTTCTAGAGAGAAAATGGTTTTAAATCTGACTTACACAAAAAATACATTTTGTCCCTCAACCTAAGAAATGCAAAATGAGGTATACTACTGAACCAAATATTTCCCTTATAACACAGAGTAATAAATGTAATCCAGTCAGGATATTAGCACCATCACTATTGAAGACCACCATTCTTGGCTTTTAGCAGCACTGCTTTTAAAATTAGTATTCAAGGGAGGGTATTTGCTATGGTGAGCACTGTGAATTGTGCAAGACTGTTGAATCACAGATCTGTACTTCTGAAACAAATAATGCAATATATGTTAAGAAAAAAAAAGAAGAAGATAACAGGAGGGGAAGAATGAAGGGGAGTAAGTTGGAGGGGGAGACGAACCATGAGACACGATGGACTCTGAAAAACAAACTGAGGGTTCTAGAGGGGAGGGGCGTGGGGGGATGGGTGAGCCTGGTGATGGGTATTAAGGAGGGCACGTTCTGCGTGGAGCACTGGGTGTTATGCACAAACAATGAATCATGGAACACTACATCAAGAACTAATGATGTAATGTATGGTGATTAATATAACAATAAAATTTAAAAAAATAAAATTAGTATTCAAATTCACCAAGCAAGCTCTCAAACTTTATTTCTTAAATGGACTTTGATAGGTGGCATTCTCATAGGAGCTTTTGCTTATACCTTCCGTGAATAATGAATCTGCCTCACACTTCACTCTTTCTTTTTTCCTTAGATTTGTAGTTTTTATCAATAGTTACTGTATCTACACGTGTTCTGAAAGAGGTCATTTTTAGGTCAGACCGCTGAAAAGGAACATTCATAAGAATTTAGGTCTAACTGCTGAAAAAGAACAGTGGCAAAATATCATAAACTAATCTTACTATGGGAAGTAATCCACGAGGAGTTTTATAATGTCTTTGAACTTAAAACTAGCTTGAGGGAAAAGGCTTCAAAAAAATACTGAATTTTGAAACTTGATTTATCTGTAATTTTAACTTGTGTTATATATAATTCCTTTCTCTGTTGATAATTCTAAGAAGGCAGTGGTAATTTGAAAGCTAAAGTGGGCTTTAAAAAGGGTTTGACAAGTTTCTTTCCAGTTAATTATACTTACTACTTAAAACGTTATAGGAGTTTGGTATATGAGATAAGCCTTACTGACATTACCATTCTAAGATTTTATTGGCTGTTTAGCTTGAAGAATTCTACATATGATTTCCTTCAAGAAAAATAATAAAATTTGATTTGTAGTGTGAAATACTAAAAACTAGAAACAAAACACAATACAAAGGTATTTGCTTTTTCTAACTCATTGTACATACAGAGAAACACATTGTTTCCTGAACCATTTGCAAGTAAATTGCAGATAACATGACTTTCATCCCCACACATCTCCTAAGAATAAGGACATTCTTCTGCATAACCACAATATCATCATCACATTAAGATAATTAACAGTAATTTTCTCATTTCCTAAAATTTTTAGTTCAAAAATTCAGATTTTTTTTTTTATTGTCCCCAAAATGTCCTTATAATTTCTTTTTCTAAATCCCATCAGGGCCCACGCGTGGCATTTGGTGGTTACATTTCTTTAGGTTCTTGTTTTTGTTTTCTGTAATACTGAGTTTTTAGTGAAATATCAGTTAATTTTCAAAATATCCCACATTCTCTGTTTTGTGGTTCTTGGTTTCAAGATGGTTGATAGTACTGTTCAAAATATCTGTATGTCCTTACGGAATTTTTTTTTTTTTTGCTTTTCTATCAGTTACCAAGAGAGATATTTTCAAGATACCATTTTTCTCAATTTTTGTATAATAATTATTTGGCTTATCTTTTAGAGATTTAACTTTTCTTTTGAAGTTCTATTCAGTTAACCTTTTGTGAATTAAAAAGAATTATAATAATCATTTTAAAGCCCTTGTCTGCTTATTCCAATATATGTTTTACCTATATCTGCTTCTTTTGGCTGTTTTTTCTTTTGGTTATTATGGATCATTTTCCTGCTTCATTATATGTCTGGTAATTTTTAAATATATATATATATACTAACATTGTATTTTGAAGAGACTGGCATAAATATTAGTTTTCCCTAGAGAGGGCATGCTTTTTTTGATCCATCAGGGGTTAAACTGAGTTGAAGCTGGATTACATAGTTTCATTTCATCTCTGGCTTCAAATGCTTTGAGGGTGAGCCCTGTTTTAATGTATATTACAGGCACATTCCTCTAGCAAGACTCTGGGACCTTAGCCTACAGAAGACTGCAAAGAATTTTCTCTGCTTTTTAGTCCCACTTCATGCCTCTAGTGCTGCACCACTGCCTTTTTCATATTCGAAAATCAAGACCTATGGGGGGTGGGGAGGATGCAGGAATAGAACAGGGAGAACAATCGCTGCATTTGGGTTTCTTAAAGATTCCAGTCAGTCACACCATTCTAAGCAACCATTAAAAGCTCAGCTGGTTTCCCTTTAATCAGACAAAATCCCTCTACTTTGGAAGACTTGATCCTTTGCTGCCCATGTACCTTTTCACCAAAGTGCCTGTGATCTCTTCTCATCTAGGCCTTTCTTTAGTTCCTTTAGATCTTTTGTATCTTCAGCTCTCTTGATTTCTTCTTAGTACATTGTTTTTTAGATTGGATAGTTCTTTTTCCCCCTAGTAACAGCATAACCAGGGGCTTGTTGTGTTTGTCTGTATCCTAATCCAAAATTAGCTTTGTGTACTATATTTTGGATTTATTTGATTGTTTTCTCATGGAGCCATTTAACTACTTTTTCAATCTCCTTTATTTCTTATAATCTGAAATTTGGATCTAAACTATTGATTCAGGTTATATTATTTTTACCAAGATATCTATTAGGTAAAACTGCACACTTCTTACTGTATTACATTAGCAGGTTCTTATCGTCAGGTTATTCTAGCAGGAGAGATACTAAATTTTGCCATTTGCTTTAGGTTGATCCTTCCATTGTAACCTTATATTTTCCCTTTGCAATTAGCAAGTAATATGTAGAGTGACATTTTGGCTTGTGGATCAGTCCTGTCTCCTGACAATCTTTCAGCTAACAGGTTTATTTCTGTTTATTAAATAAACTGTTTCATTTGGAGTTGCAAAATGATTTTTCGAATTCTAACATTCTATGCATTTTTTGGCTTTCTGTAAATAAAAGCTTTTCTTTATGAACAGGGAATGACTACATGTTCTCCAGAAAGGCTGGGTAAAAATAAACGTACACGGATACCTAATTCTTTCTGTTTAATTAGCAATTTTCTAAATAAGAAATTGATGTAATAGTTCCAGTTGTGATGAGTAAGTTTTTTGGTTTTGGCATGTTTTTTATATTTTTGGAATATCACTATAGCCTCTTACATTGTTATTTATTCAGTCTTTCATCAGTCTTTTTTTTTTTTTGAGGGGGGAAGATGTTCAAATTATTCCATATGTAGCTGGTGGGAGCCCCTTCAAAGCTGGCTTCTGTGTTCTGACATCACCTGTGAGCACTTTCTTACTATCTAGTACAAAATGAGCCTTTACTTTTGCGGTCCAAGACTTATAATCAAACTATTTCTTCACAGGCCCTACTTTCTTTTAGTGGAAAGTGGCATTTAGAAATTAAATTAAGATCTGGGTACTAGATGTGCTGCTGAAGGACTTAGTTCTTATTATATTAATATTATAATACATTTGCTTTGTCCTACAATTTACATAAAGTAGTTTGAAAATTTCAGTGCCAGTTTTACTTTTAACAATAAACTGGATGAAGTTTAAAATTTCTTTGCAGTTGTTTTGTCTTTAGAACATATCCCACTAAACGTCAGGATCCTGTGTTTAAAAGTTACATGAAACAGTTCTTTTGTATATGATTGTATTCACTTTACTTTAATTTTTATGGGTTTTTCCCCCTATTTTAATTTGTGGGAATATAAAACACATGGTTCAAAACTCAAAACTTTATAAAAAGTTGTATTCAGAAAAGGCTCCCATCCTTTTTCTTCATTTGTTTTATCCTGGTTTTTTGGGGGGAGGGGTTTGTTTTCAGAATTAACCAAATTCACATACACATATATCCACCAGTTCTTTGTGTTCAAGTGGGACATGTTATATGCTCTGCTTTATACCTTTCTATTTTACTTAATAATATCTTATGGAGATTGTTATTTGGTATTGTATTGGTCAGGGTTCTCCAGGGAATTGGTTCCCATGTTTATGGAGGCTGACAAATCCCAAGATCTGCAGGATGAGTTGACATGCTGGATACCCCGGAGAACCAGTGGTGTAGTTCTAGTCCTGAAGCTGGCAGCCTTGAGTGAATGAATAGAAGAATGGATGTTTCGGTTTGATCTGAAGGCAGGAAAAATTCAGTGTCCCCATGCTAAGGCAGTGAGGCAGGAGTCTTTCATACTCTGGGGAGGGTCAGCCTTTTGTTCTATGCAGACCTTAAAGTGTTAGGATGAGGTCCATCCCTGTTATGAAGGACTGTCTGCTTTACTCAGTTTATTAATTTAAATGTTAATCTCATTCAGAAACATCCTCACAGAAACACTTAGAATGTTTGACCAGATATCCAGGGACCCCTTAGCCCAGTCAAGTTGACAACATAAATTAACCAATTACAAGTATATAGATAATCTTCCTCATCTTAGTCAATTATTTTCAAGTTTTTCCTGTTACAAATAGTGCTATAGTGGATAACCTTGTGCATATTCATTTTGAATTTTTGGCATTGTATCTTTGTAGATTCCTGGATGTGGAATTGCAGGGTAAAAGAGTAAATGTATCTGTGATTTTGTTAGATATTGTCAAATCACCTTAGATAGCCTTAGATAAGGTTAAATCATTTTGCAGTTCTACCAGCAAAAAACAAGAATACCTATTTCTTCACAGTCTCACCTGCCTTTTAAAGGTTCGCCAGTTTGATAGGTAGGAACTGGTATCTGTGTGGTTTTATTTCCTCTTGTGAGTGAGGTTAGTCTGTTTTCATATATTTAAAAATTATTTGCCCTTTTTTTGTGAATTATGTGTTTATGTTTTGGATACTTTTTTCCCCATTGCTTTTTGGTTCCTTTCTCTTGATTTTTTTTCATAGTTTTTTATATGATTTACAGATACATGCCCTTTTTCTTAGACCGTTTATATCTTTTGCCATGCAGGTTTTTGTTTTGCCATGTAGAATTGTTTTTACATAATGAGATATGTACCTCTTTCATTGCTTCCAGAATTCAGTTGTCTTGGAAAAGCTCTCCTGATTCCCAGACTATAAGAATTCCTAATAGCAGTTTACTCATTTACTCACTAGTTTTCTTCTAGTACTTGGATGATATCGTTTTTTTCATTTAGATCTCTGACCCGTTTGGAATTCATTCTGGTATTTGTTGGGAAATATAGATCTAACTTTTTCCCCCAAGTAATTATCCATTTCCCAAACATTATTTGTGAAAAAGTCCCCCTTTTCTACAGTGATTTGGCATGACATTTATATGCCAAGTTGGCCAACTATATGCTATAGTTGGTTCTGTTTTAGGACTTTGTTACATTTCATTGTCTCTGTCATTTAATCCATGTTATTCTATAACATCTTCCCCCTACCCCCCCCACCTGCTCTTCTTTCTCAGGGTTTTCTTGGTTCTTCTTCCTCTTCTCTCCTTTTTTTTTTAATGTATTTTAGAACCAACTGTTCTAACTAAATTTGTAAAAGTTTGTATTTTTATTGGGTTTACATTAAATTTTTTAATAACTAGAGAAAACTGACATCTTTGTAATGTTGAATCATCATGTCCATGAAAAAGATATATACCTTTCCATTTGTTCCAGTCTGTTTTTGAGTTGTTCAATAGTATTTTAAGGTTTTCTGAATACTGGTTATGTGCATTTCATGTTATATTTATTCCTAGCTATTTTATCACTTTGTTGCTGTTGTAAATGTGATCTTCCCTTCCATTATATATTCAGACAGGCTGATAGATATATATAATATACATGTATACATATAGAGAGAGAGGCTTTTGATTTTTGTGTGTTTTACATCTTGTTTTACTGAATTCTCTTACCGTTGATACCGGTTTCTGATTCTTTCGGGTTGTCTAGGTAAACTCATCTGTGAATATACAGAGTTTTCTTTCTCTCCAGTTCTTTTGACTAATACTTTTTCTGTTGTCTGTTACATAGCTGTGCCTTATTCATTTAGCAATAATGTGTGTGGTATGTCCCCATTAAAAACATTGCTGGCTTTTTGGCTGATAGATATGTATGATTTTACGGTTAGGAAGTATTCTCCAATTCCTATTTTACAGAGTGTTTTTATTAGGAATAGGTGTTGAATTTTGCTGAATGTCCTTTCAGCATCTATGGAAATGAATATGAGTTTCCTCTTTAAATTTATGAATAAAGTGAATTATATTAATGGATTTAAATTTATAGATGAAAGATTTTTTTTATTTTGTTCTACTTTTATTGCATTGTGATTGGATGATTTCATCTGTGTTGTTTTTTCTGTGGCTCTTACTGTGGTTTTCTTCATGACATAATACATGTATATGGTAATTTTTATGAATATTCCATGCATGGTTGAAAAGAAGCTATACTTTCTATTAGAGAGCAGAGTTTGTTGCGTAGATAAGATAAACTTTATTCTGCTCTTTTGGGCTTCTCTAATCTTGCCTAATACTCGTTCACTTGATTGAATCGTGTATTAAGTTTCCCTATGGTTAGTTGTGTCTATTTCTCCATGCATCTCATGGAGTTTCTGCTTTGTGAAGATGGCTGCTATGATAAATCGCACATAAATATTCATAACTATTACATCTTCTTTGGAAATTGTGGCCTTCACCATTATAAACTTTCCCTTTTTTATTCATTACCAGTCTCTTCATCAACATTTCTCAATCATCTCATGGGTGAAATTCATCTTCCAGTAAATGCTTTAAGAACAGCTTGCAACTATGATGTTTCCTGAGTTCTTACATACCAAAAGCTGTTTTTCTGTAGTTTTGTTACAAAATGCACAGCTTAGCTAGATAAAAATCCTTGACTCACACTTTCTTTCCTTCAGCTTCTGAAAATAATGTTTCTCTACTTTAATCTTATTTTGTATCCTCTTTCCACTTTCTCCCCACCCCCTCCTCCTCCTTTTCCCTTCACTCTCTGCTGAACTATTTGGGAGTCAGTTGCAGAAATCACAAGACTTTCATTCCTGAATATTTAAGGTGTATCATTGCACTTAGTTGAGGCAAATTCTCTAGCTTTCTCTCTCTCTCTTTTTTTTTTTTTGTTTCAAGTTTTTATTTAAATTCTAGTTAGTTAACATATAGTGTAATATTAGTTGCAGGAGTAGAATTTAGTGATTCATCACTTAAATTTAACACCCAGTGCTCCTCACAACAGGTGCCCTCCTTAATACCCATCACCCATTTTATTTATTTATTCATTCATTCATTCATTCATTCATTTAGAGTATAGGTTTTTTAAAACATTTATTTATTTAAAAAAATTTTTAAGTATTTATTTACTTGAGAGAGAGCAAGAGTGAGAGAGAGTACACAGAGGGAGAGGGAGAAGCCAACTCCCCACTGAGCAGAGAGCCCGACGTGGGGCTCAACCCCAGGACCCCAAGATCATGACCTGAACCGAAGGTAGATGCTTAACCAGCTGAGCCACCCAAGCACCCCATAAAGATTTATTTATTTATTTGAGAGAGAGAGAGAGAATATGTGAGCTGGGGCGGGGGGGGAGCAAGAGGGAGAGAGAGAATCCTGAAGCCAGCTTCCGGGGGCGCTGGGCTTTATCCCAGGACCTGAGCAGAAATAAAGAGTTGACTGCTTAATGGAATGAACCACCTAGATGCCCTTTTTTTTTTTTAAGATTTTATTTATTTATTTGAGACAGCGAGCATGAGTGGGGTGAGGGGCAGAAAGAGAGAGAAAAGCAGACTCTCCACTGAGCGGGGAGCCAGCCACATTAACCGACTGAGCCCACCCAGGCATCCCACCCATCACCCATTTAGCCCATCCCCCTACCCACCTTCCCTCCAGCAACCCTTAAGTTTGTTCTCTATAGTTAAGTGAAATAAGTAAGAGAATGACATACACCATATGATTTCATTCATATGTGGAATCTCTTTTTTTTTTTTGTCTTTTATGACACATTTTACAAATTTTATAGACTCTCAGTTTGGATTTGTATGGTTGTTTCTTTGTGATTAGATTTAAGTGAAGCATATTAGCAGGAATATCACATACATGATATTGTGTCCTCAGTGTATTACATCAGGAGGCACATGAGATCTGTTCTGACCTGGGGTTTTTTTCCCTTTCAAGTAAACTTTATTTTTTAGTGTGGTTTTAGGGTCACAGCAACAGTGAGCAGGAAGTACAGTTCCCTTGTACACCCTGCCCAGTATCCACCACTGCCAACATCCACCCAGAGTAATACATTTATTGTAATTGGTGAACTACATTGACACATCATTATCCTCCAAAGTCCCTAGTTTGTTTACATTAGGCTTTGCTTTTGGTGTTTTGGGTCTTGACAAATGTATACGGACAAGTATTCACCGGTATAGTATCACACAGAATAGTTTCACTGCCCTAAAATATCCTCTCTGCTCTATCTGCACATCCCTTCTTTCCCCACTCCCCTGAAACCACAGACGTTTTTACTCTTTCTATAGTTCTGCCTTTTCTAGAATGTCAACAAGTTGGAATCACCGTATATAGCCTTTTCAGATTGACATACTTCACCTAATAATATGCATTTAAGGTTCTTCAATGTCTTTTCATAGCTCAATAGCTCATTTCTTTTTAGCACCAAGTAGTAATCCATTGTTTTGATGTACCACAAGTTCTTCTTTATTCACCTACTAAAGGACACCTTGATTGCTTCCAAGTTTTGGCAATTATGAATAAAACTGCTGTAAACATCTGCAGGTTTTTGTGTGGAAGTGAGTTTTCATTTTGGGGAGCAGATATCAAGGAGTGGGATTGCTGTATTGTATGGTAAAAATATGTTTAGTTTTGTAGGAAAATGCCAAATTGTTTTCCAAAGCAACTTTAGCACTTTGTATTTCCACTAGCAATGAATGAAAGTGCTTGTTGGCCCCACATCTTTACCAGCAGTTGGTGGTTTTGATGTTCAGGATTTGGCTATGCTATTAGTGTATAGTAGTATATTGCTATTTTAATTTGCATTTCCTAATGACATATGACCTGGAGCATCTTTTCATATGCTTATTTGCTATCTGTATATCTTCTTTGGTGAGATATTCAGTTTTTTTGCTCATTTTTAAACTGGGTTGTTTGTTTTCTTATTAAGTTTTAAGAGTTCTTTATATATTTCAGATAACAGTCCTTCATCAGCTATGTCTTTGCAAGTATTTTTAATTTTAATCTTTTTAATTTTAATGAAGTTTGGCTTCTCAGTTCTTTCTTTCATGGATCTTGACTTTGGTGTTGTATCAGAAAAGTCATCGCCAAACCCAAGGTCACCTAGATTTTCTCCTAGGAAATTTATAAAACCCCTTAAAAGTTTTATAGGTTTGTATTTTACTGTGATCCATTTTGAGTTAATTGTTGTGAAGGGCATAATGTCTGTGTTTAGGTTCATTTTTTAGTATGTAGTTGTCATCCCAGCACCATTTGGTGAAAAGACTGTGTCTTTACCCCCATTGTATTGCCTTTACTCATTTATTAAAAATCACTTGAGTATATTTGTGTGGGTCTGTTGCTGAGCTCTTTTGTTCCATAGGTCTAGTTGCCCATTCTTTCACCAATACCACACTGTTCTGATCACTATAACTTACAGTGAGTTATAGGAAGTCAGATAGTGGTCAGTCCTCCAACTTTGTTGTTCTCCTTCAATATTGTATTGGCTATTCTGGGTCTTTTGCCTCTCCATATAAACTTTAAAATTGGTTTGTTGGTATCCACAAAATACTTTGCTATGATGTTGATTGGGATTATATTGAATCAGTAGATCCATTTGGGAAGAACTGACATTGTGACTGTATTGTATCTTCCTATCCATATTCATGGAATATCTCTCCATTATTTATTCCTTTTTGTTCTCAGTTTTATTTCAAATTTGAAATGTTCTCACATATCTGCAAATGCTTAATTATATGTAATTAATATTGAAATGGTAGTTTTTTTCTCTTTTATAGCTATTTTTGGTTCTGTTTCTGAGAATTTTCATTCACTGAAAAGTTTTGATTATTGTTCTCTTTCCCTCTAATACAACCTTGTCTGGTTTCTAGGTTCATTGAGCATTTCTTTTATGTATTTGTCTATTATGTTGGAGTGTCTGTAGATGGGTAGATAGGGGTTTGGGTGGCTCACTTTGTTCTTGAATTCCAAAGAACCTTGCTTAATTGCTACAAATACAAAAGTATGGTTCCCTTAATAAATATTTCCTCTTTTGGTCTGACATATGATTTTTTACTATGTGTAGATTATAACATCTCATTATCCTTAATTGCTTTATTTTTTTTCCTTTATCACCAAGCCTCCAGAGATACCTCCTTTTTTCAAGGTGCCTCTTTTCTACCCCAGAAGCAGTCTTTTCAAGGCTCTCCTTTTTGGTGACATACACTTTTTGTATATGTCTGTATAATGTCCTTTTGACCTTCCAGTGGTTAATGCTGTGGTTCACAACATCACAAATCTTCTTAATTTCCCCACTCAGAGTTGGACCCCTCTCTTGGATGGTGTATCTTAGCTGGTGTTAATCTGTTTTTTGCCACTTTTAAGACCCCATCATATCTTACCCTCTTTTATAGAGTCCTCATCTGCTCTACTTTGGGGGGCTCCAAAGCCAATTCAGTTGGCCTCTGATTTTTATTTTCCAGTTACATGTAAAATGAAGTGCTATTCTGGTTTCTAGTTACGCCATAGGTATGAACTGTATGTGCTTTTATTTGCTCCACTGAAATATCTGTATATTCTGTGGAAGATGTGTAGGAAGATTGGAATTTAGATGGCTGCTATTTTATGAGAATCTGGAATTCTAGCCCTTTAAGTATTTTGCTGCCAAGTTTCTAGATAACTATGATGTTGAACCATATAAAATTGCAATTTTTGTAATTCAAGAATTCTTGAATATCAGCAATTGTATGTAGTGCTGCCCAATAGAAAGGTAAGAAAGCTCTTTACTCTTTACTCTTGTGTTTCATGCCTTAGTGAAATGTTATATATTGTAGAGGCATTATTTTTAGTATTCATTCTAAGGTTATAAAGGCTACATTTTTTATCAGCTTTACTGAGGTTTAGTTATATACAATAAAATGCACCCATTCTAGCCTACAATTCAGTGGATATAGACAATTGTTTACACTTCTATAACCACCACCACTGTCAAGATACAGAATATTTCCATCACATTAAAAAGCTCCATTCTACACTTTTGAAATTAGCCCCACCCCAGGGAATCTGTAAGTGGTTTCTGTCATTAGATTAGATGTCTAAGGACTACATCTTTAAATCAGCCTTTGAGCCTTGCCAGATCTGAAGCTTGCTTATCACTCCAGTGTCACCTAGTTACCTACCCCCCACACGCTATATTTGTGTTGGCCTCAGGGCATTTTTACTTGTGAGTCCATCCATCCGTTTTCTGCTCAGCACTTTACATTTCACATAACCTTGAATGGATGTCCACCTCTGCAGGATCCATGATGCTTTTTATTTTCTGTGCCTTTACTCATGCTATTCTCTGGCTAGGAAAGCACTTACCTCCCAAACTAACATTCTTCCTTGCCTGATTTATTCCTAGTCATATGTTTAAAGTCAGCATATATCACTGATTGGGTTGTTTATCAATTATATTTTATCTTTATCAATTTTATTTTCTTTATTGTTGCATAATTGTCTCTTTCACTAATCTGAACTCCTTGAGGACAGCAATGACTTATTGAATTTGTTTTCACATCACAGATGTGCCTGGCACCTGGGGGCTCTCTATTCTTAATACTTGATTTATGATGAATGGGTTTCACCTCCTATATACAAGAATTAAAAACTAAATCTACATAGGAAAAATTAAAGAAGTCTTTTTTTTTTTTAAAGAAGTCTTAATAGTAGTTACTTAGAAAAGCTAAAGTTGAACAAATAGCATCCTGTGTGAGGAGAGATGGGCATTGTTCCCTTAGACCATAGTTCTGCTTGCAGAAACCAGTTTTAAGTTAATGCTTCAATTCTTCTCTTGCCATGTGTTTCTGGAAATTCACCAAGCCATGTCTATGGAGAAAAATAGTCTAGCTTTGTTCAAAATATGAGCTCTATGTACAAATAATGTGTTTTAAGGATATAAAAAGAAAATTTGTTTAGATTCCATTTTCCTACACTTCAAGTAGCTTTGATAATTATATCAGTTGTTTTCACGTGTGTATCTCCTCTCACAGTGTAAGCTCAAGGGCCAGAGCTAGGTCTCATTAGTCTTTTTTTTTTTTTTTTTTTACCTTAAGATTCCTTTCTTTAATAGCTAATAAATATTTGAGTCAATTCTGTGGTTCATGTTTGTTGTCCTATTACATACCCAGGCATGGTACCCTACTATTACTCACTCTTAAATTGTATTAGGTATGAAGAAAATTGTTTCTAAGGTTATGTCAATCATCAGTTTCTGATTCTGGAGAGCAACCTGATCTGTTCTAAACTATGAGCTTAAAATGATACATCTTCAAAAAAATCTTCATTTTAATAGTGTAAGAATTGGGACAAGCAGGAATGATCTCTTGATGGATAAGAATAATTTCTAGGTGTTAAAAAACCACTCTTACATTTCAAACTTTTGTTCTTTGAACGTTTACCTGTATGATACAGTACCGTTTTTACTTGAACTAGATTTTTTTTCCCTTCTCTCAGATCAAATAAGAAGATTAATGATTCTTAATATGTTGACATCCTGACTTTGTTTTCATAAACCAGCAGGGATCTAAGAAACAACTATTAGGATATCTGTCTACCACCAGCTAAGCTGGCTCAGAATTAACTGGGACTGTTCTTTTTTTATGCTGTCACTGAATAGCAGAGTTATCTAAGCTTTTCTGGAGGAACTTACGTTTTAGTTAAGAATACAGTTCAGCAAAACATACAGGCACATCTGTACCCCTGAAAACATACCTTTTTTTTTTTTTTTTAAGAGCGAGCACACAAGTGGGAGGGACAGAGGGAGAGGCGGGGGGAGAGAGAGAGAGAGAGAGAGAATGCAAAGCAGACTCTGTGCTGAGCGTGGAGCCTGACACAGGGCCGATCTCACAACCCTAAGATCACCACTGAGCTAAAACCAAGTCAGACACTGAACCAACAGTGCCACCCAGGTGCTCCAACATACTTTTTATTTATTAAATATAATCTATGATTATGCTTTGTTGTATAGTAGTTAAAAGTGCTACAGGGTGCTCAAACTTACCTCTATGTGACATTTTCAAAGTAAGAATTTATAATTGAAAGTTTCCCATTTTGATTAATACAGGCTACTGTTTTTCCACTTTATATTTATACCTAGTGTTTTAAAATATAATTTCATTTTGCCTTGTAGTGTATGCAGAGAGTATTTCCAAAATGGTGGGAAGAGAAAAGCACTTGAAAAAGATGAAAAAAGAGCTGTACTCGCCACTAAGACCACTCCAGCCTTAAATACCCACGAGTCTTCTAAACTTGAAGGTCATTTAACCAACCTCAGCTTTACAAACCCTGAATTTATAACTGAGTAAGTATACTTTTTCTAATCCAATTACTAACATCATCCTAGATAGCTGTATTAATAATGTAAAATAGTGTAATGATTTACCACAAGTAGTGCGTCGTTTGCGTGCTCCCCTGATAATAGAGTAGGCTGAAAAACACAGATTTATAATATTACAAGGTAGAAAACTAGCATAAAATTTTAAAGGATATCTGGAAAACTAATGGTTCTGTAATAGATTGTGTTCAGGAAAAATGAGAAAGAATAGTTTCTTAAATGTTGTAATAATTACTCTTATGGGAATACAAAGAATCAAAATAACAAAGTCCATTTTAAACTGTTTAAAGTTGGTATCCACTAATTAAAAAATCACAAGGAATAATGGAAGATTTTTAATGGAACCAATTGCCATTATTTTATTGTTTGATACGAAAATCTGTCTACTAGTAATATATGTATGCATAGGCACAAATTTTATTTATTTAGTAAGTACATGGATATTTTTCCAGTTTTATTGAGATACAACACTGTGTAAGTTTAAGGTATACCACATGACTTGATATATGTAAATATTGTGAAATGATTACAAGTTTGGTTAACATCCATCACCTCACAGTTATAATTTTTTTCTTGTGGTGAGAACTTTTAAGATCCATTCTTTTAGCAACTTTGAAACATACAATTGTTGTTAACTAAAGTCATCATGGTGTATCTTTCATCCCCTTAACTTATCTTCTAACTGGAAGTTTGTATCTTTCACCCAATTTCTCTATTCCAGCCCTACCACCACCTCTGGCAACCACAGTCACATCTCTGTTTCTGAGTTTAGTTTTTCTTAGATTCCATATATAAGTATTTGTCTTAGATTGTCTTTCTCTGACTTACTTCACTTAGCATAATGGCCTCAAGGTCCATGCATGTTATAACAAAGCAGGATTTCATTCTTTCTTATGGATGAATAGTATTTCGTTGTGTGTGTGTGTGTGTGTGTGTGTGTGTGTAAAAGCATGTAAGTAAATATTATAATCTAAAGAATAGTAGTATTAAAATTGCGTATATACATTAGTACCAGAATAGATTCGTAGTATCAAATAATACTTTATTAATCTCTTGAAAATGCTAAACTTGAATAATTCTAGAAACATTCTTGATAGACACTGAAAGCTAAACATGAAAATAAAATTTATTAGCCTCTTAACAATTTAAATTTGTAGATATCGAACATAGCATTACCTCTGGTTACTTTTGATTTTACACCATGTTGAAAATAGTATCTAATCAGTTGTAAGTAATTTCATTTAAAAATTAATTGACATACCTTTGATTAGTTCAGCAGGAAAGGATAAGGCATCTTTATCTTTATTCAAAAATTACTACAAAGCTTACAAAGCATAGTGACTTACTGAACATCCTGTAACTCAGGTGTTATGAACATTCTTGAGTATTTTTTAAATGATGACAATATAAAAATATAGTTACACTGCTATCAAAGACAGGTACATATGGAAAATATCATGTAGTTCTTTTTTATAGTCTCTTTTGTTGAGATTACGTCGAATTTCTATATAGTTCTTTTTTATAGTCTGTTGTTGAGATTACCTTATTTGTTGAATCATTGTCATCATATTTTCCTTTAATTCTCTGAACATGTTTTCTTTTAATTCTTGGAACATTTTTATAATAGCTAATTTGAAGTCTTTGTTAAATCCAACCTTTGAGCTCTCAGTCATTTTTTATTTACTGCTGTTTTTCTTGAGTATGGACCACACTTTCCTATTTTTGTTTTTATGTCTCATAATTTCTTTGTTAAAAGCCACCTAATATATTTTTGATAATATATTGTGGAAACTCTCATTTTGGATTTTTCTCCAAGGAGGATGGTGGTGGTCGTTTTTTAGTAATTTGCTTGGGCTTAATCTGTGGGATTTGCCTTCCTTGCAGTTTGTATGGTGTTGTTATTTTTAGTTTTTAGGCTTGTTTTCCTAGAGTCTGTCTGCATAGCTTAGTGGTCAGTGAGAGCACAGGTTGTTCTCAAATATCTCAAGCAAGATAGACTTCCACCCTCTGCCAGTGGGTATGTGTTGATTGGGGAGTGCTTTTAAAACTTAGGCAGTTTTCCAGTCTGCCTCACCATTTACTTTTCACCAGGCCCTCTTGGAGCTCCTCTGCATGTTCACTTAGCCTCCAGGTCATTCAAGACTATGTGGAGACCTTACGTAGCTTCTATAAGGGGCTTTCTCATTTCCAGGATTTTTCTGGTTAAATTTCTTACTAATTCTCCAGTCTGCAGCTGAGCTTAGCCCAACCAAAGCTGCAACGTCAGGGTAGCATAGCTGCTGACTTTCTCTTGTTTGCTTTCTGCTTTTACTGATAATGCTCTATGTGGGTTTTTTACCCTTTGCTCCAAATCAAGTTAGCCCCTTCTAGCAGTGAAGCTGCTGTTTTTCATCCCTGTCCTTGAAGAACTTCCATACCAACTGAGCAAGGGGTGAGGGTGATAAGAGTGGCTTTAGGCAAATAGATCCTCACTGTTCTTACCTTAGGACCAGCTTGTTTTCATGAATAAACACTTCTCAAATTGTTTGCCTTTGTTTGAGTTCCAAAATGATGGGTTTTGCTTATTGTGTCCAGTTTTATAGTTGTTTCTTAAGAAGTGCATTTGCCAACCCTACCCTGCCAGAGTCAAGAAAAGAGAATCTCAAGCAGACTCCATGGTGAGCGCAGAGCCCGAGGCGGTGCTTGATCTCAAGACCCTGAGATCATCACCTGAGCAGAAACCAAGAGTCTGCTGCTTAACTGACTGTACCACCCAGCCGCCCCTCCGGTTTAGTTTTATTATTTTTTAAAGATTTTATTTATTTATTTGACAGAGAAAGACACAGCGAGAGAGGGAACACAAGCAGGGGGAGTGGGAGAGGGAGAAGCAGGCTTCCCGTGGAGCAGGGAGCCCAATGTGGGACTCGATCCCAGGACCCTGGGATCATGACCTGAGCCAAAGGCAGCCGCTCAATGACTGAGCCACCCAGGTGCCCCTCCGGTTTAGCTTTAAAGGAGAAAAATTAGTTTTGGTTTTAAGTATTTAAAAGAAAGTATCCAAATATGATTGTTATAGGTCAGGATTTACTTAGTATTGAAATTAAACATTGAAATGAGTTATTCAACATGGCTAGGTTTAGATTTTCTTCATTCTAAAAACTCTAGACTCCTTCATATACCATCTGGCCCCAACACATGTATGTAGACATTATTCCTCCTGCTTTTCCTGCCGTTTTTGCAGCCTTTATTCTAGTCATATGGAACTATTTAAATTCCCCTAGTGGTACATGCTTGGTCTCACTTTCTGGCAGTTGTAAGTACAACATGTCCTCTTTCCGATAAACTATTGCTGTATTATATTAGGCTATATTTGAAGCATCTCCCTTTCCAGAATTTAACTTGAACTTCCCAAAAGAATTGATACTCTTTGACACCAATATTAAACCTTTTTATAAATAACTCTATTATAGTATTTATAATATTGTATGAAAACCACTATTGAGTATTTTTATGACTACAAATGAAATAAGATCACAGTGTAAAAAATTTGCATGTAAAGACGACTGTGGATGTAGAAAAACTGCTCAGTCCCCATTAAATTTAGACACATTTCTTTCCAGTCTTTTTAATGGGCATTGTTTTTTACACAATTAGAGACCATGTAGTATAACGAATTTTGTAAACTGCTCTTCCCATGCTGTAAAAACACTCATTCTGCATTATAGTTCATCACAAAACCCACCAGTGTATGTGTCTGACTATAAAGTGGTTCTGAATACAAAGTAATACTCAGTTTGCCCAGAGAGAATCATCTCCTCTCTCTCTCAGACAGGTAGATGAAATAACCAGGAGTCAGATGTTTATTTATTTATACTTATTATATGGGAAGATGCATATCCCTTACCATCCAAATCTACTTGGCTTCTGACTTTGGATAATAGATAGCAAGGGTTCTCTTTTTCCCAGTCTTATCTCAAAATATGTATTCAAGTCATTCTGATTTCTGGGTGCAGGGAACAAGGACTCACAGCAAAAATACCTCTTTTTTTGTACTTATATTTCATGAAAAGCAAATTTAACACCAAATGTTTGTTACTGCTAGAGTCACTTTTTAAGTCCTCTATATCTCAAAATTAAGATGTAATACTTTTTGAATCTGGATATAATATGATTGCTGGAAATTTTAGCCCAGGTCCCAATTACTACCCATTCCTCCTAACATTAAGATACCTATGTCCCAACCCTCTTTCATCTTGTACATATATACTTGTAATTGATACAAAATTACTTATTTTGCTACCTTTTAAAAATTTTGTATTTTTTGAAAACATTCAAATGTTTTGGGCCATAAGATACCTTAACAAATTTTAAAAGGTAGATCAGAGTATTTTCTCAGACCATAGAATAAAAGTAGAACTCAGTAGCAGAAAGAGAGCTGGCAAATCCCAAAACATTGATAAGCAACACACTTCTAATTAACACACAGGTCAAAGAAGTCATCTTAAGAAATTTCAAAATATTTCACACTAAATGAAAATGTATCTTACCAAATTTATGGGATGTAATGAAAACAGTACATGGAGGGAAATTTGTAGTATTCAGTGCATATGTTAAAAAAGAAGAAAGATTAAATGCATCCGTTTGACAGACCTGGAGCAGTTCCTGTCTGCTGCTAAGGTTTCCACTACAGATGCAAGAAAAAAGTGTCCTCGTGCTTTTTGTCTGTCTCATTATGGCAGTCAAGATTGAATGGGGGAGTACAGGGAAAAACCAGAAGAATTTCTGCAACTCAGAAGTAACCTTGTCAACAATGAAATCTTGTTTTACTCCAAAAAAAAAAAAAGAAAGATTAAAATCAGTACTGTAAGCTCCTACCTTAGGAAACTAGGAAAACGAGAGCAAAATAGATCCAGAGTAAGCAGCAGAAAAGAAATAATAAATTAAGTTACGGCAGAAGTCAATGAAATTGAAAACAGGAAAAGAGTAGAGAAAAGCAGTGAAACTGAAACTCGTTTCTTAGGACATTAATAAAACATAAACCTCAGACCGTGCTAACCAAGAAAAACAAGAAAGAAGAACACAAATTACTGATAACAGAAATGAAAGAGCCACCATCACTACTGATCTCATGGACAGTAAAAGGATACTGTAGGAATATTATGCCCACAGATTTGATAACTTAGATGAAATGGACCAATTCCTTTAAAGACATTATCTCCAAAACTCACCCAAGGGGAAAAAGATAATCAGAATAGGTCTATACGTATTAAGGAAGTCAAGTCAATAATGAATAGCCTTCCAAAACACAAAGCACAAGGCCCAGTTGGTTTCACTGATGAAATCTACTGAACACTTAAGGGAAGAACCGATACCAGTTCTCTGCAGTCTGTTCCAGAAGATAGAATCAAAGAATACTTCCTGATTCGTGCTGTGAGGCCAGCAGAATGTAGTTTAAGACGCTGAGCCAGTCTTCCAGTTCCCTATTCTGTGGTAAAATTGACGTGTTCCTGACTGACTGTATAAACATGATTAGATAATGACTGTATTATTATCTGTATTTGGGGGTTAAGTTATGCTTTAGTTGCTTGTGATGGAAACAAATCTGAGGTGAGAAAGAGACTGGAGAATTCATCTAGTTGTCTCATGATGTTTCTTTTTAATATGATCTTTATAAGAAAACATCTACCAATTAAAATTGTAAAACTGTACTTCTGCATATAATTACTAAATATGTACTAAATTTTTTTTATTTTTTTATTGTTAATCACCGTACATTACATCATTAGATTTTGATGTAGTGTTCCATGATTCATTGTTTGTGCATAACACCCAGTGTTCCACGCAGAATGTGCCCTCTTTAATACCCATCACCAGTCTAACCCATCCCCCCACACTCCTCCCCTCTAGAACCCTCAGTTTGTTTTTCAGAGTCCATCGTCTCTCATGGTTCGTCTCCCCCTCCGACTTACTCCCCTTCATTCTTCCCCTCCTGCTATCTTCTTCTTTTTCTTTTTTCTTAACATATGTTGCATTATTTGTTTCAGAAGTACAGATCTGTGATTCAGCAGTCTTGCACAATTCACAGTGCTCACCATAGCACATACCCTCCCCAGTGTCTATCACCCAGCCACCCCATCCCTCCCACACCACCACCACTCCAATTATGTACTAAATTTTTTGCTCCCCACCCACTGCCCCCTTTTTGGCCAAGTTCATCAAGTGGCTTTTCAATAAGTGAACAACCAAGCAACATTGTTTGAAGTCATTTTGGGCTAATGTTAGTTTTTTCTCAAGTACTTTATTGGTCAAAGTAAAGAAATTGAGAGGGCTCAATAATGTAGACTTTATAAGGACTCAAATATAATGCCCTGTTTTTGAAGGATAATATGGTGGAAAGATCTTGCTTTGTATACATATTCTTTTTAAGTTTGGACATGTAGGTTTTCTTTCTCACGGTTGTTTCATCTCAGAATTAAGCATCTCTTTTTGCTTAAATTTTTATATTCTTGGGGTGGATTTCCAGAAGCAGATTTCTGGGTTGAAGAGTTTGAGTGACTCAGGGCACTTGTACATATTAGTGAATTTCCAGAAAAATGATACTAAATCCATTACTTTTAGAAGCATAAGTGCCCACTTTGCCAAAACTCATGAGCACTGAGTATTTCTATTTTTTTTTTTAACTCTTTATTAATGTGATGGAATAAAATGGCATCCTGGGTTAATAGGCACTTCTAACAGATACATAAAATAAAACAAAGAAAGGGAAATCATATTAAATCAGGAAAATAAAATTCATTCTATGAAGTTCTAGTACTTGACATGGCATTGAAACATGGCACACATACTGTCATTATACTTTCCAAAAATAATAAAGACTATTAATTAGATGGTCTCTGCTGAACCAAGAATCTTACTATAGGCCTTATCTCCATTCTGCCTTAGAATGTAAGATATTGGCCATATAAGGTTTGTGACGGAGGTAATATAATACTAAAGAAGACCTAATTAGACATATTAATGCCAGTTTGGAGGTTCAGTTTGTAACAGTGATTTTGAATACCATTTTAATATTCTCTTTTTTCCTTAAGTTTTAGTTTAGTTTCTATTCAGTTTTAGCATTCATTGATTTTATTTTATTGGGCTTTTTTTAAATTTTTTATTGTTATGTTAATCACCATATATTACATCATTTGTTTTGGTGTAGTGTTCCATGATTCCTTGTTTGTTCATAACACCCAGTGCTCCATGCAGAATGTGCCCTCTTTAATACCCATCACCAGGCTAACCCATCCCCCTACCCTCCTCCCCTCTAGAACCCTCAGTTTGTTTTTCAGAGTCTGTCGTCTCTCATGGTTCCTCTCCCCCTCTGACTTACTCCCCTTCATTCTTCCTCTCCTGTTATCTTCTTCTTTTTCTTTTTTCTTAAAATATGTTGCGTTATTTGTTTCAGAAGTACAGATCTGTGATTTAACAGTCTTGCACAATTCACAGTGCTCACCATAGCACATACCCTCCCCAATGTCTATCACCCAGCCACCCTATCCCTCCCACCCCCAACCACTCTAGTAACACTCAGTTTGTTTCCTGAGATTAAGAATTCCTCATATCAGTGAGGTCATATGATACATGTCTTTCTCTGATTGACTTATTTCACTAAGCATAACACCCTCCAGTTCCAGCCACATCGTTGCAAATGGCAAGATCTCATTCCTTTTGATGGCTGCATAATATTCCATTGTGTATATATACCACATCTTCTTCTTAACTCTTCCCCTATCTAACTTCCCTCATCTAGATAGTCACCAAGCCTTACTATCAGTTCTAAGTTCTCAGTATGCTTCAGTCTATCTCCTATCTCTACTCTCATCTCTTACAAGGGCTATTGCAATAGTCTCCTACTTCCAGTTTTTCTCCAATTCATTCTCCACGGTACAACTTGAGAACTTTTTCTGAAACACAAACCTGATAATACCAACTCTCTCACTTAAAATTTTTCAGTGATTTCCCTTTTCCCTTGAGACAAAATCCGAACTGCTAACATAACATAAAAAATCCTCCATGATTGACTTTTGTCTCCCTCATTTCTCAGTACTTTTTCTTTTTAACTATACAGCTCAATAATATTGATCTCCCTTTTATTCATGTAGAGTTCCAGCTCCTTCCTGGTGTTACTCCTTCTGCCTAGAACATTCTCTCACAACCCGTCACCTCAAAATTTGCTGTTTATCCTTACACACAGTCTTAAACATTCACCTTTCTCAGGAAGAACTTCCTTTACTCCTAGACTTGGTATCATTAACAAGGACAACACACTCCTCTAACACAGCAGATCTCAAAGTGTGGACCATGGATCTCTAGGAGTCTCTGAGGCTTTTTGGGAAGAGCTGTGAATTCAAAATATTTCCATGTTAAGATATTTACCTTTTTTACTGTGTGGTCATTTGTACTTATAGTTCAAAAGTAATGGTGGATAAAATTGCTTGCATCTTAGCACTTAAAATTAAGCAGTGGAACCAAAATATGTTAATAGTCATTGTGTTCTTTACCATGCCCTAAAAATTTTCAAAAAAGCCCAGTTTCACTTAAGAATGTCATTGATGAAGCAGTGAAAGATATAAATTTTATTAAACTGAACTCCTGAGCAGTCGTCTTTTTAACATGCCATTTAATGTGAAGTAAACAAAAAGTGCTTCTGCTGCATACTAAAATAAAGCCATGATGTCGTGATGATTATCCAGCTATTTCTGTTTAGCCAAACTTCAGAAATTTGCAAAAAGGGGGGAAAAGGGGAAAATGATTCTTCTCACTACTTTTGGAAAATAGGGTTTTTTTTAATGTATATATGATTTTATTGCTATTTTTATGAGTAAATTTAAAAATTCTCGACTATAATTTCTTTTTTTTTAAAGATTAATTTGAGAGAGAGCATGCACGTGTGCTTGTGAGTGGGGGGGAGGGGCAGAGGGAGAGACTCTTCAAGGACACTCCCCGCTGAGCTTGGAGCCTGTTATGGAGCTCAGTCTCAGGACCCATGGGATCATGACCTTAGCTAAAACCAAAAGTCAGGAGCTCAACCGTCTGAGCCAGCCTGTAATTTCCAATACAGTTAATATCAATAAATACAACCCACATAAACAACAGTTCTTTGGGGTATTCAGTGATTTTTAAGAGTACAAAGGCATTCTGAGACTAAAGTTGGAAAACCCCTCCTCTAACAACACATTGTATTTCCCTGATTCTGTTCATGGTTTGTCTTTCTGTGAAGATAACATCCACATTGCTTTGTGGGTAACTCAGCTCCTAGCATAGGGTCAACACATATTAGGCCCCCAATAAGTACTCATTAAAATAATGAATTCAACAAGCATATGTTGATTATTATTTTGCATATTGTTGAAAATATGAGTCTGAAGTAAGAAAGGAATTCAAAAATCAGAAAATAGATATAGAAGTCTCATCTACATTTGGGGATTTTTTTTGACTGATGGAATGACATGATACTATCTGGATATACAGAATATCACCAGAATCAGTCTGGAGAAAGATGGTAGAGTAAAAAAAGGAAAGAAAAAAACATTAATTATGGAACTTGAGGGATGTTGAGGGATGATGTTCACGTATAACAGGAATGAAAAGGAAGTTGCAGTGAACATAAGAGTTCACAAGGGTAATCAACAGTAGGATACAGATTAAGAGGATCGTTCATTGGAAGTTTATACTCTTAAGTGTGAAAGTGAGTAGAAAGGTTAAGATAGGATAAGTCCTTAGGGAAATTCAGATCAGTTCTACCCAAATCTATAAATTTTTTTATTATCTTGAATCCCTGAAATAAGAATTTAACTGAATTTATTTTTAATGTAAATACAACAGCATTAACAAAATTAGGGAATGGAAAAGAGAGTAGCACTTGGCTAAAGCCAAGGAAGAGAAGATATGTGTGTGCGCACACGCGCACACACATGTATAGAGTTGGGTGGGTTGAAGAATAAATCATGTTTTTAGTGCTACAACTTTAATCATCACCTCCTTATCCTTAGGAGGATCACTTTCTTAATAAAAAATTTCCTATTTAGTACTTCTCCAAAAGATACTTTACCTAAAAACTCTGCTCTTATTTCCCATCATTTGTAGATAGGTCTTTCTGGTCCTTAATTTTTTCTTTAATTTCTTAAACTTAGTGATTATACTCAGAGAATGGATTTTCCATTAGTTCATGCTATCCTGCCTAGTTAATTGGGATACCTTGATTTCTTGGTATTAAACCTCAGAAAACATTTACTAATTTTATATGAGATATTGGAGAGTGATGCTACTTATGTTTTGCCATTTTTTTTCTAAATTACTTGCATTTTGATAAATGTAACTCATTCCTTATCACAGCATTTTGTTATGAAAGTGTCAAAATATTGCTGTGGCAACTGTCATGATTAAGGATAGTCCTATGCAGATTTTTACTAGTGATGCCATACCTATAATACCAATTTTCAGAGATTTTAGGTAAATCTGGATATATTTCATGCTAGAGTATACTGAACATAGTTGGATATGTCTAACGAAGACAATGAAGAATCATACTCAGTTATTAAAAGGGAAAGTCAGGACAAATTTAACCTGGTGGAATGCTTAACCATCAATTTGTACTATAATTTTTATTTTGTTAATACTGCCTGTTATAAATAGGTGACCATATGCCCTGGTTTGTCTTGTACAGTGCTGCTTTATGCTTATTAATAGTGTTTCCTTTTATTTTCAGAAGTATCCAAGTTTGGACTATAAACTATATGGTGATCCTACCTATAAAACAAGGAACTGATAATATAACCATAGCTTATATAGAAATATACAATAAGGAAGGCATGTGATGTGATGAACACTGGGTGTTATATGAAACTGATAAAGTATTGAACACTACATTAAACACTAAAGTATTGAAAATAATGATGTACTATAAGTTGGCCTAATTGAATTTAAATAAAAGAAAGAAATATACAGTAAGAAGGAATAGATTTAGAGAGCAGACAAAAGAGATAAGTAAATAGACATCATGACTTAGCTGATGACTTCACTTCTCCCAAGCAGTAAGAACTGGGTCATTTTGTTCATGGCTTAGAAGAGCAAGCGAACAGAAAAGGTAAAGACTAATGGAATTAAAAACAGACATTCAGTCTGAAAATCTGTAATTAAAAGGCAGAAATACTGGTGACCAGTAGAGTGAGGCATCATGTGGCCTCAGCATTCAGAATACCTGGGCAGGTATATTTTCAGTCATTCAAGAAAGTATTTGTTGAATGCTACTTATTTCTAGCTCTCTGTGCTAGGTAACATGGAAAATAGAAAAAGAAATATAAGACTTTTTTAAAAACATAACATAATACTAAGATAAATATGTAAAAGTACTAGGTGGCTTAGTTTACATTTAATTCTTCAACTATGTATTTCTGTATTTGTTACTCTTGGTTGCTTAATAGCAAATGCAGTAGTTTGCAAGTGTAAGGTGTTCCTAGAGCAAAGCCATTATTTTCCATGTTTTGCTTTTAAATATTAATAATACTTAGTAGTCAAACTAATGGACTTGTTTGCATTTTAATTTAAACGAAGTTCTTTTCTGAGTGTAGGAAAAAAGATCTTGTGCTTTTGGGAATCATTATGTCTTGTTTTATAATTTATCCATCCAGGAGTATTACTCAAAAAAAGTCTTGATATGCAAATCATATTACAGTAGCAAAGAAAAAGATGTGGAACAGATTAATTTTACTTAGACTCTAGTGTACTAAGTGGCATTATGCCTGTAGACCTGTAACCTCTCTGTGTACATGTAATTCTTTTTCATACATGAAGAATTCCTGAAAAATATTTAAATGAGTCCAATGAATTCATATAAAAGTTGGATAGCTATAAATGGTCTTTTATTCCCATTCCCTTAAAAAATAAAATTCTAAATTATACCTCATGCTCTAACAGAATTAGTGACAGTATATTTCCAGTATACCTGTTCTTTAATAATCATAAAATCAAACAGTTTAATTTAAACTTTTCAATTATATATCCAGTGGGTATAAAATTAGAGGTTAAAAATTCGCTAAGACTGATAACTTAGTTCCTTGTCAAGTCACTGGTATTTTAATTTTCCTGTCATTTGCATGAAATACTGGACAGTGCAATAAATTGTTTAATTGACCATGGCATATGTAGGGGAAAACATGAACCCATTTTTAAATACCCTCACCTGGTGTTATTTAACAGTTTCCCTACTTTGCTTACAATCTCATTCTTTTGAGAAAGTATAATTGTAACGTTTGAAAGCCGTGGTTTGGAGGTAGAAGGAAAGTATGGATAAATTTGAAGATTGCTGTTAATTGTAAAACAAAGAAGGGAATTTTAAAACTCTTTTGAGATCTAGTACTCGTGCCTGGACAGGATCTATTGTTTGAGACCTAGAGGAAAGAATAAGGTTAGTGTTTTTGGCTTTCTGAATTTTCTACCTTGAAGTTTATGGGGAAACTGCTATTTAAAGAGATACAATTGGAGCTGAAACTCTGTAATCAGCATCAAGAGCCACCTTCTTGAGTTTCAGCCTACTCCTTACCTGACCTCTCCTGTTTCACCAGGCAGCAGCTATTGTAACCACAGGTGGTCGACCACTGGATCTCATTCCCTTCCTTCTCTGGCTCTCTCCATTCTCTGTGCTTCAGTTGGCCCTAGGAGACTAATTTACCTTTGGATCTGCCAGAGTCAGAGCTGGCTTCTTTAGATTAGCCAGTGTTGCACAGAATTCCGAAATGGTTTCCCTGCACCAAATTTAATAACACATTATGTACTAAGATTATTCTTATTATATTGACAGTAGCCAAATTCATCGTATTAGGTAACTGTGCATGGAGGCCAAAATGAATACTTCATTCCTCAAATCATATTATTTTTGATTTTTTTGAAGTAGTATTCTTCATTTGGTACTATATATTTTTATTTTATTGGGTATATTTCTCATTCTTCAGTTGTCACTTATAGAAAGACATGTGAAAATAATTCATAATACATTTTAATTATATAGCAATTACTAAATTATATTCTGGCTTTGTAAATTTAAGGATAATAACTGGCTTGTTTATCACTGACACCCATAGAATACATGGCACATAAATACACAGTATATATTTGAATAAATAAAAGAAAAATATGAAAACTGTTGAATAATCTAATATAGAATGTTGGGGGATAATTGCTTTACTTCTAGAGAATGTTTTAAAATTAAGAACATGGCCTTAAGAACTTAACAGATAAAATATAACTTCAAGTAGAAGTCTTCTTTGAAATACGTAAGTTGTCAAAGAACCTTGGATTCTTTGCCACCTCAGTTTTCCAAAGAAGTAGTTTTTAGACTTAAAAGAAATATTGTTACATGCGTTTTTATCTAAAGCAGCAGTGATTGAGGTCATAGCACAAAACTTTTAAGCTATAAATGTAAGCATAGAGTAGTCAAGTATTTCGGAATGACATTGTCTACCTAATTCAGTCTCTAAACCTTTAGGCAATGTTTATTTGCTTTAAGAGGAAAAGCCTGTTTCTCCCAAGATTGGATTAACTCTAGGTTGAATACATATTCTCAAAGGTAGAAACAATTTTCCAAAACGTGGAAAAGTCTGTAGTTTGACAGAATTCACAGTATTCAAGTAAATTAATTGACTCTATCATAAAGTCACAAGAGAACCTGTGTCTGGAGACGCAATCTGTGTCAGGTTTTCTTAAGGCCTGAATAGTAGTTGAGAACTTAAAGGATTGGAAAATTCTAAAAAGCATTAAGTTGTTTACTTAGTTACTGGCCCAAGGGGCATCATAATCTTCCTCACCGCTGTAATTTTACAAACCATTATCCTAGTGTATAAAACTCCATGAGCACAGATACTGCACCTGTTTTATTCTCTGCTATAATTCTGGGGCCTAGCACAGTAGCCTTACATATAAAGGAATGTAGTAAAGGAGTGAATGAGTGAATTCTCTGTTAGAAGGGACTGCAGAATTAATTTTAAGCAAAATTCTCCAATAGTACCAATCTCATGATTAACAAAACTCGCTGACTTTAGAACATAGAGATGACTTAATTGAAATGGATAATGAAGGTTAGAAATGGAGAACTAATAGTACAGTTGACCCTTAAACAACATGAGTTTTAACTGCATCGGTCCACTTACATGCAGATTTTTTTAAATAAATACAGTACTATAAATGTATGTGCTCTTTCTTATGAATTTCTTAATTACATTTTCTTTTCTCTAGCTTACTTTATTGTAAAAATACAGTATATAATACATATACAGAATACATGTTAATTAACTATGTTATCAGTAAGGCTTCTGGTCAGTAGTAGGCTATTAGTAGTTAAGTTTTGGGGGAATCCAAAGTTGTATGTGGATTTTCAACTTGCAGGGGGGTTGGCAACTTTAACCCCCATGTTACTCTGGGCTCAACAGTACTCTGTTTCATTTCCTTTGTTTTCATCCCTAGAATATTTTTTCAGTTCTGAATATTGCATAAGATAATGTTGGCCCAAAGTATTTTAGAGTAGTATGGATCCATAAATGCATCAGATTATAGATGATCCCAAGAAGAAAAACAAAGAATTAAAATGTTAGAAGTAGACTGAGGTTTTAAAAAGGGGATGGGGGTGTGCTTTCTGTCTTCAGAATACATTGGTGATCTAATACCTCTGTACCACTTGACTTCTTACCCTTGTTAATATAAGACAGTATATCCAGTTTCAGCCAATTTGTATTTAATAAACATCTTGAATAAAGATGAGATCAGTTCAAGTAATTGCTAGGGAACTAGGGCCTCATACACAACAGTGAAGAGGAAGAAACAAAAAGGGAAGGGGAGAATTTTTCAAAGCATAACAGATTAGAGACTTTAAGAAGATAGAAGAAGGGTCAAATGTATAATAACACAATGTGAAAGAGAAAAGACCAAGTAAAAAGCGACAAATGATTCCAGAAACGTAGGCATATTTATTGTAGGGACAGTCTTATATATACATCTGTAAAAATTATTGATAATTATGATGAATGACCCTATTGTCAAGAAAAGATAGTGTTCACTAAGTCATTTTTTAAGAAGACAGGTAAGTCTGTAACAACTCTTAAAAGATTTTCATTACAGGGGCACCTGGGTAACTCAGCAGGTTAAGCGTGCAACTCTTAATTTCGTCTCAGGTCATGATCTCAGGGTTGTGAGATCAAGCCCTGAGTTGGGCTCCATGCTCAGCAGGGAGTCTGCTTGAGATTCTCTCCCTCTCCTTCTCCTCCTGCCCCTCTCCCTGTTCCATGTGCTCACATGTGCATGCTCTCTTTCTAAAATTAAGTTAAATCAATAAATCTTAAAAAAAAATTTTCCATTACATAAAAAATACATTCTCACTCAAGCACTAGATCTTTGCCTTTAAAGAATCACAAAATTGTGAGTTGTTAAAAAGTACTGAAGTGATAAAGAAGATGTGGTGCATACATACACAATGGAATATTACGCAGGCATCAAAAAATGAAACCTTGCCATTTGCAACAACATGAATATAACTAGAGGGTGTTATGCTAAGCAAAATATGTCAATCAGAGAAAGACAATTATATGATCTCACTGATACGCAGAATTTAAGAAACAAGGCAGAAAATCATAGGGGAAGAGAGAAAAAAAATGATGAAATCAGAGGGAGACAAATCATAAGAGACTCTTAATCAAAGGAAACAAACAGGGTTGCTGGAGGGGAGAGGAGTGGAGGGATGGGGTAACTGGGTGATGGACATTGGGGAGGGTATATGTTGAGCACTGGGTATTAGATAAGACTGAGGTGTCACAGACCTGTACCCCTGAAACAAATAATACATTATATGTTAATTAATTGAATTTAAATAAAAAATCTTTTAAAAAAGTACTGAAGTGTAGGTTGTCAATAAGTTGTTTGTAAATAATAAGATGAAAAAGTTGAAATAAACAGTATTTAGAAATACCTTATTAATTATAATAGCTTCCCTGTCATGTTAAATGATATCTTAAGACACAGTCACTTAGGACAAGGTCATTATTGAATATAAATCTGCATGTCAGTTAACATTTTGCCAGATCTGATATAGTCATTTTTTGCTTTAGTATTGCTAAAATATGTTTTTACTAGGAATAGAAATGTCAGATCTGTTGGGATTTTTTTTTTGTAATTCCATTGTATTTGCATTTTTCCATTATCTTCAATCTTGAGTTTCTTTGCCAGGAATCTTAATAAACTACTCTTTCATGAGGCTTAGTTTAAAACTAGTAATTCAGTCTATCTATTCACTCACCTGGGAGCAAGGAAGCTCAGGATGTGTGCTTTGCTGCTAGTGAACAAATAGTAGTGATAATGCCAATGTCATTCCTCCATGTTTTGGAACTCCTCCTCATCCCTCAAGTAACCCTACACAACAATAGGAAGCTTGATCACTAAACACAGAGACTCTGTGGGCTGTGTATTAGAGTTCTCCAAAGGAACAGTCTGTGTGAGTATGTATATAGACAGAGAATTTATTTTAAGGAAATGGCTCCCATGATTGTGGGGGCTGGCAAGTCCAAAATCTACAGGGTAGGTCAGGAGGCTGGAGACCCAGGCAAGAGGTGATGTTGCATCTTGCGTCTACAGGCAGTCTGGAGGCAGAATTTCCTCTTCCTCAGATAACCTCAGTCTTTTTCTATTAAGGCCTGCAATTTACATGATAGAGGATAATTTGCCTTACTCAGTCTGCCAATTTAAATGTTAATCTCATCTTTAAAAATACCTTCACCGTGACATCTAGACTGGTGTTTGACCCGGATACCTGGTTACTGTCACCAAGTCAAGATAACATAAAAATAACCATCACAGAATGTCAGTGTCAATTCATGTACCAGTAAAGCTTAATTTCTTAGTATAGAAATAAAAATCATAGATAAATAGAAGTTCTGATACTGGCTTCCTATACTGACAGATGATTTTTATATTTTCTCTACTTTTAGGAACACTGTAGTGGGTGTCCTTTACAAATAGCCTTAATTGTTAACACTCAAAGAAAATACTTATGAATGTTTCATTAAGTATATGGGCTTTCAGAAGTAAATCTCTGACATATAATAAAGCCTCATTAATTTTAAATTCATGATTATTAATATCTCATGAAAAATTTATCTTTGCTGTAACTAGGATTTTTAAACAAATTAATGTAAGTATTACAGTTGGGATATTTAAACATTTAAGAATGGGAACTACAGACTTTAAAAAAAGTCATAAACATTTAAAAAACATTCTTTAATGATAGCACCATCTCAAAATTACTATTACCTTTCATTTGCATGTATGTTTTTACATTGGTGCTCTCAAAGTATATATGTGTATATATATACTTTGTGTATATATATATATAATATATAAATATTCTATTTTCACTGGCTGGGTAAACATAGGTGTCTGCTATGGTGTTTGTATTTAATAGTTGTATTTTAATTCATCAAATTCATGTTTGATATCTTCTGTCATGTCCATAAAATTTATAGTGATAATAGTACAAGTTAAAAGATATGAATATTTCAGTGTTCTTGCCAAATATTTCCATTTTGTTTTACAAAAAGTTATAAAAGGTTGCTACAAGTAATATTCAGGTTGTGCACTGTAAAAACACATCACATCGCAGGAGGGAGTCATTCACATGGTTTACATATACACTAAATTAAGTGAGAGTGGGTGGTGGTGTTACCTCCTGTCTTAGCTTGGAGCAGCAAAAGAGAACACTGTTATTCATGAAATAATACCCTCACACATAACATAACTTGTTTTATCCCATCCATACCAGGCATCCCAGGGGTTACCGCTCTCTCCTGCTTGCTGTCTGGAGGCCCAGTGTTTGTTCACCTACCACTCTGACACTGACAAGCTCATCTCACTGAAGGTGCCATAGAGGTTATAATGGGTCGCCAGAAGTGTGTGCACTTCACGGTGTGGGGTGTGTTTGCACATATCTGCACAGCCTGGTTGCTTCTCTTGGGCTCTGGAAATCCTCTCTGGGCGGAGCCAGGCTGAGCTGCTGCATTCAATTAATTTGCGCAGTAATATACTATCTTAATATTTTTTTTATTTGAAGGAAGGTTACCTTTTCTGTAAATCACAAAGACAGTATATAGATCAGCACAGCTCAGGAATTTTATCATTTTCCATTGTCATTGGTGTGACAGTCATGTATATAAACTTCACTTTGACCTCAGTAAGAACAAAACATTTTTATAATTTTTACAGTCTGCAACTTTAGGTGTATATTTTTGTTTCTTTTTTTGATTGCTAGTGTGGGTTAGTATTATTTAGTTTTAGTTACTTTTAGCATTTCCCTCATCCCTTTACATCATTTTCCCATTTATATCCAAATATACCTACTCATAAGAACTTCACTAATGAGTAGTGGCCATTGTTACATGTTTACAATGATCACCATGATGGCAACACAAAGAAAGTTGTCAGTAAGAGCAAGAATCTTGGCATTCCTGTGAAAGCATGGCTGAGATCTTTTCACTTGATTCTTTATACCCCTCTCTGATCTCTGTATATGGAGTTTCTGGGTTATCTGTTCAGTTTTTTCAGATGTTTTGCTTAGAAACTAGATCTCCATGCCATTCTCTTGAAAATTCTATTTCCTATCTCCAATCTCTAAATTTTCCCAGAGAAGTTCTGTAAAATAGGTAATAACTGAAAAGGCAGTTTGTCAGCAGAATAAATTTGGGAAAACATTGAACTAAAAAAAATTGAGTTTATTATAGAGTTATTATATAGTTTCTATTCTTTAAAAAGAGAATATATTTCCTACACTAATATATTGACAATGGTGCATCTTAAAAGACCGTTTCATGAAATCTACTTGGGTAGCCAACAACACTTGTCTTCATCTACTTAGTGCAGATTATTTAGATCATAATTATTATATATTACATATATAATACAATTAATATATATTATATATATGTAATCACAACCATTACTCACCACACTTAATCTCCCTCCAGTACATTCTTTGTGGTGATGAGAATGTGTTGCTAAATAAATGATAATCTTGATCAGAGTTAGAAGTTGTCTATTTTACCTATTTTTCTGCTATTTCTTGAAGAAATGATTGAGACAAAGGACAGTTGGAATTAATGGTTCTTATGTGATCCACAGTATCTAGTAATTTTCACCTACTTGTCATCTATAAGCTCTAAAAGTTGGCTTTAGAAAATTCTCTCATGTATATTTGACTCATGGATTCAAGAAGTGATAATGCTATTTATACATCGACTCTAAAAATGTATTTTCATCTTGTGTTTTTCCCTCAAAAAGATATGAAAGAGAAACCTATTTTTTCCTTTCCCCTACTTCAGACCAGCAGGGTTAATAAATAAGGCCTACAGCATTGATTTTGACCATTTTAACCATAGAAACTTTTTTTTTTTTTGTAGAAGAAATGGATTATGGTCTGGTCAAAGGGTATAGAAGTTGTAGCCTCTCAGTATCTCCCATGTCTGCCTTTGTTGGCCCTTGATTGGACCCTAGAAAATACCTACAGCTCTGTAGAAAGCACTTTGAAATAAACCACTGTTGTAAACTATACACTTGGGTAAATCTGACCAGCTTCTCTTATGTAATGAGTAAAAAATTATGCATAGAGTATACATCTCCCTCTCAATATATCTTGAGAAATTTAAGGTGCTGTTGTTGACACTGGCAGCATGCCAGAGAGAAAATTATGTAGGAAATAAAATCCTGTATTTCCTTATTAAACTATTTAACCAAGCAGGGTGGGAATTGAGGGGAAAAGAGTAAAGAAATATGATCTTATACTCTTAACTGTTTTTGGAAAAGAGAACAAAGACAAATTGAATAGAAAACAACATAGGAAATTTAAATAGAAGGTTATTTGAACAGGCTATACATTTCTGCATATAATAAGGGTTTTTCTTAACACTTCTATTGTATAAAGAATGAAGAACTATCAAATGAAGTTACACTATGATGAATTCTTGAGTTTTAAGAATGTTTTTTAAATAATGAAATTTTAAGATTCCCTGTATGAATTTTTATAAAGAACCAAAAAATGAAAATTTACTGAGGAATGTAAATGAACATTTCAAAGAGGCATTTAGATGTAAAGGAAGCATAAAGGATCATTTTTTTAGCCAAATTTTGTTTTGGTTTTTTTTAATAGATTTTATTTTTTAATTTATTTGAGAGAGAGAGTGTAAGTGAGTTGGGGGAGGAGCAGAAGGGAAGGGAGAAAGAATCTTAAGCCAACTCCATGCTCAGCATAGAGCCTGAAAGGGCTCGATCCCACAACCATGAGATCAAGACCTGAGCTGAAACCAAGAGTCAGATACTTAACCAACTGAGCCACCCAGGCGCCCCACCAAATTTTGTTTTCTAATCAGTGTGTTTTATCACCTGACAGAAGGTAAATGAGGAGAGGTAATATAGATATGCTGAAAATAGAAACCAGTCTAATAGTATTTCATTTGTTGGAAAAGTTGTCCTTCAGTAAGTCATTTGCTTCCTAATAACCTCTTGACCTGTTTATATAGATTTTTCTTACTCTAGAACAAGCTAATTTTTCCACATATTTGCCTTACCATCATTAATAAATGCAGCAATTCTTTTTGTTATGTTTCTCTTAAGGTATGATAATAGATATTTTTTTAATTGCTCAGTCTATCCACAATCACATTTTGCATGTGGAAAAAATAGCTTTATATACAGTACATTTAGAAAAATGTGTCCAAATACCCCCGGAGTACTGTCCAGAGAACATAAGCATATTTCTACAGTACTGTCATATACCACAAAATTTATTAAAACTATTTAATAATGTTACCATACCTACACCACATTCCTTTTGAACATTCTTAATTTTGGTAAATTGTCTGTTGTGGTTGAATTTGGTGTTAATTTTGTAGAGATGTTTCAGAAAATTATATGGCTGTGATGGGTCATAGATTGCTGTGTGAAGAGTATGGAAAGTGTAACCTGAGAAGAGCCATCTGAGGGTAAGAGGTGTCTTGGAAGGAAATTTAAGGAGCACATCCTAACAATGCTAAATGTGAATTCAGAGATGGCATCACAAATATTAATATTTGTGATTAATTTGATGGGGGTCACTTAATATTCCTAGTTTGTATTTTGGCTATATGTAAATACTAAGTACTCTAAACTGAAGTAATAACTTATACTTTAATAATATCCAGGGATACAGGACTGTGTCTGCTTTAGTTAGTCATTGGAGTCCAGAAATTTTTTTGTAGGCAACTGAAGCAACTTTCTGAAAGGGAGGGAGAGAGAAAAGTTTCTGCCTAGTAACTTCTCCGTTCTCATGAAGACCACCTGTACTTCTTAAAACTGAATTCTTACATATTTAAAATAAATCCTCATTTTGCTTAAGCTAGTTTAGTGGTTTTCTGTTCTTGCAGCTAAACTAAAGCAGATCGAAACAATGATTCTGTAAACCCTTGTCTTCATCATCACTGCCTATGCATGGAAATTCAGATGATGCAAGTGGGAGTCTGTGAACCACTCTGAATTGTATCAAAATGTGATTTGTGTGTCATGTGCATTGTTTGCAGGGGTGGAGAGAGCCATAGATTTCTTCGGATGCTCGGAGGAGTCTCTAACCCAAAAAGATAAAGAACTACTGGTAAAGAGCATCGTGGCCTTTCCCTCCGCAGTGACAGAGTCCCTTTTTATTCTGTCTCCATCTTGAAGCAGAGGCAACCTTTGGTTTATTATATTTGGATCTCACAGTGCCATAGTTATGCAAGTTTATATCCTACATATGGCATATTGAAAAGGGAGCCCCTTAGAGCTCTGCTGCTATTAGATATAATCTGATAGATGTTTATAGAATTTGGCCCTTAAATACAGTAGGTTGTAATTTTTTTCCTAAGAAGCCTTAATTTCTGTTAATTATTTCCAGCTGGAAGTTGATAAGGACAAATTTGAATCAGGCAAAGGAGTGCTATTTTATTCTCTGAAGAACTGTTCTGAAATTCAGAATGGCCTTTGGAGGTCATCTACTCCAACCTTTTGTTCTATTGATGAGGGAACTGAGATGCAAAAAAAAAATAACTAAAATTTCTAAGGTCACTTGTTAGTAAAGCATGAGTAAAGATGGAATTCTCTTGATTATCTGTCTGCAGAGCCTTTTTTAAAGTATCAGACTTTTGATACTTTTTTTTTTTTTACTTTTAATTCAGGTATAGTTAACATACAGTATTAGTTTCAGGTGTATAATATAGTGATTCAACAATTCTATACATTACTCAGTGCTCATCGTGATGTGTACTTTTAGTTTCCTTCACCTGATTCACGTATCTTCCCATCCACCTCCCCTCTGGCAACCATCAGCTTGTTTATAGTTAAGAGTCTGTAGGTTTCTCTTTTTTCATTGTTCATTTGTTTTGTTTCTTAAAATGAGTGAAATCATATGGTTATTTGACTTTCTCTGCCTTATTTCACTTAGCATTATCCTCCCTAGATCCATCCATATTGTCATAAATGGCAATATTTCATTCTTTTTTTTATACCTGAGTAATATTGCATTCTCTAGGGAGCACATCTTCTTTATGCATTCCTCTATTATGGGCATTTGGGTTGCTTTATCTTGGCTATTGTAAATAATGCTGCATTAAACATAGGGGTGCATATGTCTTTTTAAATTGGGTTATCATATTCTTTGGGTAAATACCTAGTAGTGGAATTATTGGATTATATGGTAGTTCTACTTTTTAATCTTTTGGGAACCTCCATACTATTTTCCACATTGGTTATATCAGTTTGCATTCCCACCAACAGTGACAGGGGTTCCTTTTCCTCCACATCCTCTCCAAAACTTGTTTCTTTGTGTTTATTTTAGGCATTCTGACAGGTATGAGGTAACACCTCCTTGTAGTTTTGATATGCATTTTCCTGATAAGTGATGTTGAGCATCTTTGCATGTATCTGTTGGTCATCTATATGTCTTCCACCAGTGTTCTTTTACTCCTGTAACATTTTGTACACTCCTCTAGAATGCAGTTATTGCATTCTATTCATGTCACATATTTGCATGTGTATCTTCTCCATTGCACTGAATTCCTTGGGTGTCAGGACTTTTACTCAACTTGTTGTAGCACGCTCCTAACTGAACACAGGTACAATAGATATTCATTAAATGTTTGTCATATTTTAGATATGTACATATTTAAAGCTATTTTTTAAATGATACTAAAGGTCCTTGGATTTTTTTGTAAAAAATTTGAAATCTGTTTAGATAAGTAATTTCAAATGACTTCTAAACTAATAGTAAACAGTCTTCACTATATATGATTATGGCTTTTTAATATAAACTTTTCCTTCCAAAATTTAATCTTATTTCTGATTTTAAAACTTGAGCTTTTAGGTTGACAGCCCCCATATTTCCACATCAAAAACTAGAACATATGATCTGGCAAAATTGTTTGTTTTTTATATTCTGTGAGTAAAAGGTACTCCTTTTTTTTACATGTTGGATAAATCTTAAAAACATCAGAGAACTAGAGTCCAGGATGGTGGAGGAGTAGGAGACCTTAATTTCCTCTCATCCCAGGAATTCAGCTAGATAGCTATCAAACCATTCTGAATACCTGCAGACTCAACCAGAGATTGAAGAAAAGAATGGCTGTGACTACAAATAGAAAAGTGACCACTTTCTGCAAGAATGACAAGATGGAAAAACTGACCTCAAAAAAGAGAACAAAAGGCAGTACTGAATGCCAGGGACCTAATCAGTATGGACATTAGTAAGATATCAGAACTAGAGTTCAGAATAACAATTATAAAGATACTAGCCAGGCTTGAAAAAAGCATAGAAGACACAAGAGAATCTCTTTCTGGAGAAGTAAAAGAACTAAAATCTAATCAAGTCGAAATCAAAAAGGCTGTTAATGAGTTGCAATAAAAAATGGAGGTTCTAACTGCTAGGATAAATGAGGCAGAAGAGAGAATTAGTGATACAGAAGACCAGATGATGGGAAATAAAGAAGCTGAGAAAAAGAGAGATAAACAACTACTGGATCATGAGGGCAGAATTCGAGAAAGAAGTGATACCATAAGATGAAACAATATTAGAATAATTGGGATCCCAGAAGAAAAGAAAGAGAGAGAGGGGCAGAAAGTATATTGGAGCAAATTATAGCAGAGAACTTCCCTAATTTGGGGAAGGAAACAGGCATCAAAATCCAGGAGGCACAGAGAACCCCCCTCAGAATCAATAAAAATAGGTCAACACCCTGACATGTAATAGTAAGACTTACAAATCTCAGAGACAACGAGAAAATCCTTCAAGCAGCTCGGAACAAGAGATCTGTAACCTACGATGGTAGAAACATTAGATTGGCAGCAGACCTATCCACAGAGACCTGGCAGGCCAGAGAGGACTGGGCATGATACATTCAGAGCACTAAACAAGAAAAATATGCAGCCAAGAATACTTTATCCCATTAGGATATTCAATCAAAATAGGAGGAGTGATAAAAAGCTTCCAGGACAAACAGAAACTAAAAGAATTTGTGATCACCATACCAGCCCTACAAGAAATATTGAAAGAGGTCCTCTAAGCAAAGAGAGAGTCCACAAGTAACATAGACCAGAAAGGAACACAGACAGTATACAGTAACTGTCACCTTACAGGCAATACAATGGCACTAAATTCATATCTTTCAATAGTTACCCTGCATGTAAATGGACTAAATGCCCCAATCAAAAGACGCAGGGTATCAGACTGGATAAAAAAGCAAGACCCATCAATATGCTGTCTGCAAGAGATTCATTTTAGACCCAAAGACACCTCCAGATTTAAAGTGAGAGGGTGGAAAACCATTTAGCATGCCAGTGGACATCAAAAGAAAGAAAGCTGGGGTGGCAATCCTTGTATTAGACAGATTTTTTTTTTAAAGATTTTATTTATTTCACAGAGAGAGACAGCGAGAGAGAGAACACAAGCAGGGAGAGTGGGAGAGGGAGAAGCAGGCTCCCTGCTGAGCAGGGAGCCCGATGCGGAGCTCGATCCCAGGCCCCCTGGGATCATGACCTGAGCCGAAGGCAGACGCTTAACGACTGAGCCACCCAGGCGCCCCTATATTAGACAGGTTTTAAACCAAAGACTATAATAAGAGATGAAGGAGGACACTATATCATAATTAAAGGGTCTGTCCAACAAGATCTAACAATTGTAAATATTTATGCCCCTAAAATGAGAGCGGCCAATTAATAACAAAATCAAAGAAACACACCAGCAGTAATACAGTAATATTAGGGAACTTTAACACCCCACTCACTGCAATGGACAGATCATCTAAGCAGAAAATCAACTAGGAAATAAGAGCTTTGAATGACACACTTCACCAGATGGACTTCACAGATCTATTCAGAACATTCTATCCCAAAGCAACAGAATACACATTCTTCTCAAGTGCCCATGGAACATTCTCCAGAATAGATCACATACTGGGTCACTGAGATCAGGTCTCAAGCAGTACCAAAAGATTGGGATCATTCCCTGCATAGTTTCAGACCACAGTGCTTTGAAGCTGGAACTCAATCACAAGAGGAAAGTCAGAAAGAACTCAAATACATGGAGGCTAAAGAGCATCCTACTAAAGAATGAATGGGTCAACCAGGAAATTAAAGAAGAATTTAAAAAGTTTTCATGAAAACACTACTGTTCAAAACCTTTGGGATGCAGCAAAGGCGGTCCTAAGAGGAAAGTATATAGCAACACAAGCCTTTCTCAAGAAACAAGAAAGGTCTCAAATACACAACCTAACCCTACCCCTAAAGGAGCTGGAGAAAGAACAGCAAATCAAGCCTAAACCCAGCAGGAGAAGAGAAATAATAATGATCAGAGCAAAAATCAATGAAATAGAAACGAAAAGAACAGTAGAACAGATCAACGAAACTAGGAGCTGGTTCTTTGAAAGAATTAATAAGATTGATAAACCCCTGGCCAGACTTATCAAAAAGAAAAGAGAATGGACCCAAATAAATAAAATCATGAATGAAAGAGGAGCGATCACAACCAACACTGAAGAAATACAATTATAAGAACATATTATGAGCAACTATATGCCAACAAGGTAGACAATCTGGAAGAAATGGGTGCATTCCTAGAGACTTACGAACTACCACAACTGAACCAGGGAAGAAATAGAAAACCTAAACAGACCCATAACCAGCAAGGAAATTGAAGCAGTCATCAGAAATCTCCCAACAAGCAAGAGCCCAGGGCCAGATGGCTTCCCAGGGGAATTCTACCCACCATTTATAGAAGAATTAATACCTATTCTTCTGAAGCTGTTTCAAAAAATAGAAATGGAAGGAAAACTTCCAAACTCTTTATAAGGCCACCATTACCTTGATCCCAAAACCAAACACCCCACCAAAAAGGAGAATTACAGACCAATATCTGTAATGAACATCTGATGAACATGGATGCAGAAATTCTCACCAAAATACTAGCCAGTGGGATCCAACAGTACATTTAAAGGATTATTCACCACGACCAAGTGGGATTTATTCCTGGGCTGCAAGGTTGGTTCAACATCCGCAAATCAATCAGTGTGATATACTACATAAATATAAGAAAGGACAAGAACCATATGATCTTTTCAACAGATGCAGAAAAAGCATTTGACAAAGTACAGCATCGTTTCTTGATTAAAACTCTCCACAGTATAGGGATAGAGAGCAAATACCTCAATATCATAAAAGCCATCTATGAAAAACCCACAGTGAATATCATTCTCAATGGGGAAAAACTGAGAATTTTTCCCCTAAGGTCAGGAAATGTCCACTATCACCACTGCTATTCAACATAGTATTAGAAATCCTAGCCACAGCAATCAGACAACAAAAAGAAATCAAAGGCATCCAAATCGGCAAAGAAGAAGTCAAACTCTCACTCTTTGCAGATGACATGATACTTTATGTGGATAACCCAAAAGGCTGCACCCCAAAATTGCTAGAACTCATACAGGAATTCAGTAAAGTGGCAGGATATAAAATCAATGCACAGAAATCAGTTGCATTTCTATACACTAACAATGAGACAGAAGAAAGAGAAATTAAGGAGTCAATCCCATTTACAGTTGCACCCAAAACCATAAGATACCTAGGAATAAATCTAACCAATGAGGCAAAGGATCTGTAATCAGAAAACTATGAAACTCATGAAAGAAATTGAGGAAGACACAAAGAAATGGAAAAAACGTTCCATGCTCCTGCATTGGAAGAACAAATACTGTGAAAATACCTATGCTCCCTAGAGCAATCTACACATTCAGTGCAATCCCTATTAAAATACCATCAGTTTTTTTCATAGAACTGGAACAAATAATCCTAAAATTTGTATGGAACCAGAAAAGACCTCGAATAGCCAGAGGAAGGTTGAAAAAGAAAAGCAATGCTGGTGGCATCACAATTCTGGACTGTAAGCTCTATGACAAAGCTATAATCATCAAGACAGTATGGTACTAGCACAAAAAAAGACATCTAGATTAATGGAACAGAATAAAGAACCCAGAAACAGACTCTCAGCTCTACGGTCAACTAATCTTCGACAGAGCAGGCAAGAATTTCCAATGGCAAAAAGACAGTCTCTTCAACAAATGGTGTTGGGAAAATTGGACAGCCACATGCAGAAGAATGAAACTGGACCATTTCCTTACACCACACACAAAAATAGATTCAAAATGGATGAAAGACGTAAATGTGAGACAGGAATCCATCAAAATCCCTGAGGAGAACCTCAGTCGCAGCACTACTTCCTAGAAACATCGCCAAAGGCAAGGGAAGCAAGGCAAAAATGAACTCTTGGGACTTCATCACGATCAAAAGCTTTTGCACAGCAAGGGAAACAGTCAACAAAACCAAAAGACAACCGACAGAATGGGAAAAGATATTTGCAAATGACATATCAGATAAAGGGCTAGTATCCAAAATGTATAAAAAACTTACCAAACTCAGCACCCAAAGAACGAATAACCCAATCAAGAAATGGGCAGAAGACATGAACAGACATTTTTCCAAAGAAGACATCCAAATGGCCAACAGACACATGAAAAAGTTCTCAGCATCACTCTGCATCAGGGAAATCCAAATCAAAACCTCCATGAGATACCACCTCACACCAGTCAGAATGGCTACAATTAACAAGGCAGGCAATGACAGATGTTGGTGAGGATGGCGAGAAAGGGGGAACCCTCCTACGCTGTTGTTGGGAAGCAAGCTGGTGCAGCCACTCTGGAAAACAGCATGGAGGTTCCTCAAAAAGTGGAAAATAGAGCTACCCTACCCAGCAATTGCACTACTGGGTATTTACCCCAAAGATACAAATGTAGTGATCCGAAGGGGCACCTGCATCCCTGTGTTTATAGCAGCAATGTCCATAATCGCCAAACTATGGAAAGAGCCAGATTTCCATTGACAAATGAATGGATAGAGAAGTTGTGTTATAGATATATACAGTGGAATATTACACAGCCATCAAAAATGAAATCTTGTCATTTGCAACAACATGGATGGAACTAGAAGGTAGGCTAAGCAAAGTAAGTCAGTCAGAGAAAGGCAGTTTTCATATAATCTCACTGATACGCAGAATTTAAGAAACAAGGCAAAGGATCATAGGGGAAGAGAGGAAAAAATGAAACAAGACGAAATCAGAGAGGGAGACAAACCATAAGAGACTCTTACTCTTAGGAAACAAACCAAGGGTTGCTGGAGGGGAGGGCGTGGGGGGATGGGGTGGCTCAGTGATGGACAGTGGGGAGGGTATGTGTTGTGGTGAGCGCTGGGTAAAAGTCTTGATAAATCACAGACCTGTACCGCTGAAACAAATAATACATTATATGTTAATTTTTTTTAAAAAAGTATTAAAAAAAAATCAAAGAACTGATATGGCCAAAATGCAAATTCTGGCAGGAACCCAGAACAGAAAGCAGAATCCAAAGTGGCAAACTTGAACTCTGGTTTTCATATTCCACTCTTACAGAGTTGAAGTTCCAAAGAACTGCTTTCTAAGAATCTAAATCTATCTCATTCACCCAGAGCATGACAGACCCTGAGAAGTTGAAACTACAGGACATCCCAAGCACACTCATAGTCCAAATTTACATCACCAGGCTTGTTCAAAAAAATTCAGACCCTGAATTTATTTAGATAAAGCGGTCCTACACTGGTGGTATCCCTGGTTGCCTGACAAAAGCAAAAATAAATACTTCTGCTCAAAAATCTTCATATATAAGAAAAGTAAACCACTCAGAGTAAATAATTAAGTATATATGGAAACAAAGTGCCATGATCTAAAGCCAGCAGATAACAAGAACAGATCTAGAAAGGCCTCAGATACTAGAATTTATAACGTTTTTTATAAAATAAACTATATTTAAAAAAGAAAAGAGGGGCACCTGGGTGGCTTAGTTGGTTAAGCATCTGACTCTTGATCTCTGCTCAGGGCACTGTCTCAGGGTTGTGAGATGGAGCCCCAAGTTGGGCTTTTCACTGGGCATGGAGCCTGCTTAGAATTCTCTCTATCCCTCTCCCCTCTTCCCTCCCTCTCTTAAAAAAAAAAAAAAAAATTGCTTGAAAATTTCTACAGGGATTAAAAATGTTAAGGACTTGTTAGCCTTTTGCAAAACTAAAATTAAAAAATAGAACTTGTAGAAATAATAAAATAATTAAAATAACTCAGTGTAGAGCATGAATTGAAGAGGAAATTATTCAGTTGGGTGAGACAGAGTAAGTGAAATTATCCATAATGCCATGTACAGACAGTATTCAAAAAATAGAATTAAAATGCTTAAAGACACAAGATAAAATGATGAGAAAGTCTAACCTCTTATTAGAGTTGCAGAAGGAAAGGAAAGAATGGGAATACAAACCCTTACTAAAAGAAATTAAAGATGTATTTCAGGCAAAAGGAAAATGAACCGAGATGGAAAGCCTGAGGTGAAAGAAGGAATGAGGAACCAAAAAACTGGTAAATATATTGGTAAATATAGGCATTTATAAAACAGAATACACTGAAAGACTAACATCAGTTGTGTGTAACAGATTTGAGTATCCTAAAGCCTTTGTATGGTGTAGGAGAAGGTTGTTATCCAGTAGTTAAATACACATTTTCCTAAAAGAATAGAAACTAAAATTTTCAAATCAGCAAAATGAAAATATGTCTATATAATTTTTAAAATTTTGAAGGAAAAATCTAAAACCAGTTCTTAACCTTGGCTGTACAATGCATGTACTTGGGGAACCGTTAAGAATCCCAATGCCCAGACTTCATCCTACACCAATTAAATCAGGATGTCTGAGATTTTAAAGTTCCCAGGGTGAAAAGAAACAGAACAGGTAGAACAGATGGAAAAGTATAAAGTAAGATAATAGATATAAATCAATATATTTCAGTAAATCACATCAAAATCTAGGGGTGACTGGGTCGCACAGTCTGTTAAGCATCCGACTCTTGGTTTAGCCTCAGGTCGTGATCTCAGGGTTCTGAGATCAAGCCTCTAGTTGTGCTCTGCGCTTTGCTTGGAGTCTGCCCCTCCCACTAAAATTATTTATTTGAGAGAGAGGATACATGCACATAAATTTATTTATGTATGTATTTATTTGAGAGAGAGTGTACATCAGGCTCCATGCTCAGTGCAGTCTGCTTGAGTTTCTCTCTCCCTCTGTCCCTCCCCCCATGTGTGCGTTCTCTCTCTCTCTCAAATAAATCTTTTTTAAATAAAATGTAAATGATCTAAATACTCTGATTAAAAGACAGATTGTCAGACTGGATTTCAAAAGACAGATTATGCTGCTTTTGAGAGACTATCCAAAGCATAAGACTTTAGAGTAAACATTATTTCTACAGATAAAGATTTTTTCAAAATGATAGGTGTGATTTTACAGGAAAATATAACAATGTTTAATTCATATATGTCTAGTAGTGTAGCTTTAATATAAAGCAAAAATTGACAGATAAATCTAATTTTTCCCATTATTATAGTTTGATAAATTTCAAACTTGTTAGGAAAATTATGAGTACTATAAATAATACCTTTATATTCATTAAGATTCATTAATAGTTAATATTTTGCTACAAACAGATACATTTTTCCTTTTGTTTTTTTCTGAGCTCATTTGAGTTACATGCTCAAGTATTTAGGGTTGAAGTATCACCAGAGATCAAGGACATTTGCCTACATAGCCACAATACAATTATCACCACTCAGGAATTAACATCAGTATAGTTATATAAAAGAGTTCATATCCAAATTTTCCAGATTGTTGCAACAATGTAACTATAGTTACAGTTTGTTACAGCTGTAACATTGGTAATTGATTGTTTGATACGAGAACCAAAGATTACATATTATATTTAGTTGAATTATCTCTTAGGCTTCATTAATCTAGAACATTCCCTGTGGTATAGATTCGTGTAAAACATTTGATAGGCACACTACACAGATTATCCTGTGTTCTCAGTGTAAGAGGGCACATGTCATTTTGTCTCATTCTCAGTGATGTTAAGTTCAATCATTTGACTAAAATGGTGTCCACCAGATTGCTTCACTATAAAGGTTTCTGTATCATGTGGGGTTATATACATGAAGACTGAGTGTATTTCCTGTTCCTTGATAATTTTCACCAGTGGCTTTAGTATCCATTAATGATTTTGCTTATATCAAGTTTGTTTTATTGTAGTTGTTAGAAAATGGTAATTTTTCAGTATCTTATTAGCTTAAACATTTATTGATTCTTACTCTTCTGTAAAGAACAACTTTCCTTTTGACTCTACCAGTCAGTACTACAGCAACATACTAAGTAAAATTCAGGATTTCTTTGCATTTCTTTTGTCTTTAAAATATTACCTATTAAGATTATTATAGTCAGAATGCTACGTTCAGAAGTTACTGAATTTTTTTTTCTTCACTGTTACTTGATACATACTAGGTTCCTTACTTTCTCTTCTTTTCGTTTTGTGTTTTTAATTATCCCTGTGATTTAATTTTATTTTTTTAATATGTAAAACATTACTGACTTTAAAAGGTCTGAACTACAAAGTAGGGATACAAAGGAAGGTGTACTTAGATGTCCCGTCCCTTCCTTAAAACATCCACCTCATTTCCAAAACCTCTGAGGTTTTATTAATTCTGGTTTTCCATCTTGAGGGCTTTTTTTTTTTTTTCCAAAAATGAAAAAAAAAATAATACCCTTTCAAATCAATACAGAGATCTTTCTTTTCTGCTTCCTCAAAAACAAATGGATGACTTTTAACACCTCAAGAACTGAGAGAGCAAGCATTAAAAAGCAGTAAGACTATAGAGCATTTTAACATGATTAACAAACTTGCCTTAATGGCTAAAAATAGAAAGGGTACCCTAAAACTGCGAAGTAATATTCATTTCAACCATGCATGTAACTTTTATAAAAATGTTTTATAAAAATGTATAAAATGGGTGCCTGAGTGGCTCAGATGGTTGGGCATCTGCCTTTGGCTCAGGTCATGATCCCAAGGTCCTGGGATCAAGCCCCTCATTGGGCTCCCTTCTCAGCGGGAAGCCTGCTTCTCCCTCTACCTCTACTGTTCTCCCTGCTTGTGCTCTCTCATTCTCTCTGTCAAATGAAATCTTGAGAAAAAAAATGTATAAAACAAATGTAAGAGTCACATGATTATATTCACTTTTTTTTATTGAAATATAGTTGACACACAATGTTACATTAGTTTCAGGTGGACAACATAGTGATTTGACAACTCCATACCTTAGGCTGTGCTCACCACAGGTATGCCTACCATCTGTCACCATACAATGCTAGCACAATACCGTTGACTATATATTCCCTATGCTATACCTTTTATCCCTGTGACTTACTCATTTTATAACTGGAAGCCTGTATCTCCCACTGCCGCCCCCCCTTCTTTGGCAACCACCAGTTTGTTTTCTGTGTTTATGGGTCTGTTTCTCGTTTTTGTGTGTTGATTCATTTGCTCTTTAGATTCCACATGTAAATGAAATTGTGAAATTTTTCCTTCTCTTTCTGACTTACTTCACTTGGCATAATATCCTCTAGGTCTATCCATGTTGTGGCAGTTGGCAAGATTTCAGTCTTTTTTATGGTTGAATAATACTCCAGTGTGTGTGTGTGTGTGTGTGTGTGTGTGTACACTCACACATATATACAATTGTATGTATATAAAATATATATGTATTCCATTGTGATTGTGTGTGTGTGTATATATATATATACACCACATCTTTATCCATTCATCTGCCAATGGACACTGGGTTGCTTCCATATCATGGCTGTTGTAAATAATGCTGCAGTAAACATAGGGGTGCGTATATTTTTTCAAATGTTTTCATTTTCTTTGAGTAAATGCCCAGCAGTGGAATTACTGGGTCATGTGGTATTTCTATTTTTAAATTTTTGAGGAATTTCCATACCGTTTTCCACAGTGGCTGACCCAGTTTGCATTCCCATCAGCAGTGCACAAGGGTTCCTTCTTCTCCACATCTTTGCCAACACTTACCATTTCTTGTCTTCTTGATTCTAGCCATTTTGGCAAATGTAAATTAATAGCTCACTGTGGTTTTGATTTGCATTTCCTGAATTAGTGATGTTGAACATGTTTTATGTATCTGTATGGTCACCTGTATGTCATCTTTGGAAAAATGTCTACTCTGGTCCTCTGACCATTTTTTAATTGTATTGTTTGGGTTTTTGGTGTTGAGATGTATGCCTGAGGAGATAGATATACAAATGTTGCTAGGACCCATGTCAGAGAGATTACTGCCCATGTTTTCTTTTAGAAATTTTATGGTTTCATGTCTCACATTTAGGTCTTTAATCACTTTTGAGTTTGTGTGTATGGTGTAAGAAAGTTGTCCAGTTCTATTCTTTTGCATGTAGCTTCTGGTTTTGCCATTTATTGAAGAGATGGTCTTTTTTCCATTGTATATTTTTTTCCTTCTTTGTTGTAGATTAATTGACCATTTAGGCTTGCATTGGTTTCTGAACTCTTCTATTGATCTATGTGTCTGATTTTGTGCCAGTACCATACTGTTTTGAGTAGTACAGCTCTGTAGTAGTATATCTTGAAATCTGGGATTCTGATATCTTCAGCTTTTTCTTCTTTCTCAAGATTCTTCGGGGTCTTTTGTGGTTCCATACAAATATTAGTATTATTTGTTCTAGGTCTGTGAAAAATGTTGTTGGTATTTTGACAGGGATTGCATTGAATCTATAGATAGCTTTGGGTAGTATGGACATTTTAACAGCAGTAATTTTTCCATGGGTATGGAATATCTTTCCATTAGTCTGTGTTGTCTTCATTTTCTTTCAGCAGTGTTTTATAGTTTTCAGAGTACAGGTCTTTCCCCTCCTTGGTTAAGTTTATTCCTAGGTATCTTATACTTTTGGGTGCGATGGTAAATGGGATTATTTTCTTAACTTCTTTTTCTGCTACTTTGTTAGTGTGTAGAAACAACCAATTTCTGTGTATTAATTTTGTATCATGAAACTTTACTGAATTCATTTATTCTGGTAGGTTTTTTGGGTTTTTTTTTTTAGTGTAATCTTTAGGGCTTTTTATTTATACTATCATGGCATCTGCAAATGAGTTTTATACATCTTCCTTACCAAGTTGAATGCTTTTTATTTATTTTCCTCGTGTGATTGCAGTGGCTGGGATTTCCAGTACTATATGTTAAATAAAAGTGGTGAGAGTAGACATCCTTGACTCCTTCCTGATCTTAGAGGAAAAGCTTTCAGTTTTTCCACCATTGAGTATGATGTAAGCTGTGGGTTTTTCATATATGGCTTTTATTATACTGAGGTTTTTCCCCTCCTAAACTGACTTTTTTTGAGAGTTTTTATCACAAACAGATGTTGAGTTTTACAGACGCTTTTCCTGCATCTATTAAGATTTTTATCCTTTTTGTTGTGTTGTATCATGTTGATTTGCAAATATCATAGCATCCTTGCATCCCTGAAATACTTCCCACTTGATCGTGGTGAATGATCCTTTTTTCCAATGGATTATTGAATGCCATGGTTTGTTAATCTTTTATTGAGGATATTTGCATCTATGTTTATCAGCAGTGTTGGCCTATAGTGTTTTATTTTTGTAGTGTCTTTGTCTGGTTTTGGTATCAGGCTGATGTATCTTGGCCTTGTAAAATTAATTTGGGAATCTTTCTTCCTAGTCAAGTTTTTGGAATAGTTTGAAGGGTACAGGTATTAACTTTTCTTTAAATGTTAGTAGAATTCACCTGTGAATCCATCTAGATGGGAGTTTGTTGGGAGTTGTGGTTTTTTTTATAGCTGATCGAATTTCATAACTAAAAAGTCAATGTATTCAGATTTTTCTGTTTTAATCAGTTTTGGAAGATTGTATATTTCTAGGAATTTATGTATTTTTTCTAAATTGTACAGTATTGAGCATATATTTTATAATATAATCTATTATATCTTTCATTTCTGATTTTATTTATTTGAATCCTCTTTTCTTTCTTGATAAAATTGATAAATCTTTAGCCAGACTTGTTTATCTTTTCAAAGAACCAGCTCTTGGTTTTATTGGTGTTTACCTTTGTCAGGTCTCTTTCATTTATTTTTGCTCCAGTCTTTATTATTTCCTTTCTTCTACTAACCTTGACCTTTGTTCTTCTTTTTGTAGTTTAAGGTTAGATTGTTTGAGCTTTTTCTTGTTTCTTGTGGTAAGCCTGTATTATTATAAATTTCCCTTTTAGAACTCCAAAAATTATATGGGCCATTGATGTTTTGTTTTCATTTTTCTCCATGTACCTTTGATTTCTTTATCAACTCATTGGCTGTTCAGTAGCCTATTGTTTAATCTCCACTTGTGTTTTTTCCAGTTTCTTCCTTGTGACTGATCTCTAGTTTCATACCATTGTGGTCAGAAAAGATGTGTGATAGGATTTCAATCTTAAAATTTATTGAGACTTGTTTTGTGGACTAACATCTGATCTGTCCTGGAGAATGTTTCCCATGCACTTGAAAAGAATGTGTATTTTGTTGTTTTGGGATGAAATGTTCTGTGTATATCTCGTAAGTCCATCTTAAGATGGTCTAATGTGTTGCTCACAGACTGTTTTCTTGTTGATTTTCTGCCTGTGTAATCTATCCATTGATGTAGGTAGGGTGTTGTTAAAGTCCTGTTTATGTATTACTCTCAGTTTCTCCATTTATGTCTTGATACTTGCTTTAAGTATTTAGGTCCTCCAATGTTGAGTGCATAGATATTTACAATTTTTATATCCTCTTGTTGGATTGACCCCTTTATCATTGTTGTACCCTTTTTTGTGTTTTGTTATTCTCTGTTTGAAGGTCTACGTTGTCTGATACAAGTATTGCCACCCTGACTTTTTTCCATCCCTGCTTCCATTTGCATGGAATACCTCTTTTCATCCTTTCACTTTCAGTCTGTAAGTCTGAAATGAGTCTCCTCATCCATTTTGCCATCCTTCCTCTTTCAATTGGTGCATTGAGGCCATTTACATTTAACGTAATTATTGATAGGTATGTCCTTATTGTCATTTTGTTAATTTTTTTCCTGTATTTTGTAGTTCTTCGCTTGCTCTACTTCTGACTGAAGACTTTCTATAGTATTACACTTGATTTTCTTTTATCAGCAATGTTTATTGGTTTTGGGTTTGTGGTTACCATGAGGTTCATATAAAGCATCCTAAGTATATCAGTCTTAAGTTGATGGTCACTTAAGTCTGAACACATTTTAAAAGAACTTTTTACTACCCCCTTCCACATTATATATGTTGTCATGTTTTACATCTTTTTTTTTTTTATAATATTCTTCTACTTAGGGCCTTTTCCACTTGAAGTCCCTTCAACATTTCTTATAAGGCTGGTTTAGTAATGATAAACTCCTTTAACTTTTATTTGTCTGAGAAACTCCTTCAATTCTGAATGATAATCTTGCTGGCTAGAGTCTTCTTGGTAGGTTTTTTTCCTTTCAGTTCTTTGAATATATCATGCTGCTCTCTTCTCTGTCTTGCAAAGTTTCTGCTGAAAAATCAGTTGATTGCCTTATGGGGTTTCCCTTGTACATCACTTTTTGCTTCTCTCTTGCTCCTTTTCTCTATCTCTAACCTTTAACATTTTAATTACTATGTGTCACAATTTGGACGTCCTTTATATAACCAGCAATGAAGCATGATATTTTTTTAAGTAACATTTATCTATAAGGGGAAAATGATAATACCATAAAAAAATGAGATACCAAGAAATACAAATCCAACAAAAGATATGGGAGACAATTTTAAAAAGGCTAAATAGAGGGAGAACTATGCCATGTCCATGGATTAGAAGACTCAGTATGTTAAAGCTGTGAATTTTCCCGAAATGATCTTTACACTTAGTGTCATGTCAAAAATCCCAGTGGCATATAGTGTATGAAGTTACTATTATACAGCAATTAATGTTAATTAGTTGTAGAAGTGCAGATGACTCTTACAAACAATATTAAATGTCACAAAAGCAAAATATAGTATAAAACTTTGTTTAGGGGCACCTGGGTGTCTCAGTTGGTTAAGCATCTGCCTTTGACTTAGGGATCAAGCCCTGTGTTGGGCTCCCAGCTCAGTGGGAAGCCTGTTTCTCCCTCTCCCTCTGCTCTTCCCCTTGCTCATGCTATGTTTCTCTCTCTCTCAAATAAATAAAATCTTAAAAAAAAAATTCTCTCTTCCTCTTCCTCTGTACCTCCCCACTGCCCACTCTCATGCACTCTCTCAAAAAAATATATATATATTGTTTAGGCATGTGGTCATAGGTAGTAAGACTATAAAAGGCAATGAAGAGAATGATTACCATGAAAATCAGGATAGTGGCTACAGTTACACAAAGGGATGAAGGATGTCATCAGGGAGGGTCATCCTTCCGGGGTGTAGGCAATGTTTCATTTCTTGACCTGGATGGTAATTAAACTGTAAATATGTGTTTGATGCAAATAAGTTAAGGAGCTGAACCAAAGAATTTGAAACAGACTGAGGTACATACTGAGAATAAATCCATGATGCTGTTATTGGTGATTGTATCATAATGTTGAATTAACTTGAATGATTTAGAATACTCCATCCAGATAGAAAAATTTACAAGCAGCACTTCTAGGAGACTGTCAGGAATTTGCTAGCCAGTTTACCAGAATCTACTAGTATATATTTTAATATGAGGCAAATTCTGCTTTTACTGTGTTCAGGAAGATCATTACTGGATTAACCACAAAAAAATTCCATCTGTAACATTAACAGCTAACAATTTTGAGCACTTGCCATGTAGCAAATATTGGCCAAGCATTATAAATGCATTATCTTTTAATCCTGGAAATAACTCATAAGTGTGGGTACCATAATTGTCCCCATATTACACAGGTGAAGGACAGAATCAGGTTTTGATCCTCATCTCTCTGATTTCAGAACTCTTGTTCTTAGTCCCTATAATCCTACTTGAGGCTAGGATTATCTAATAGTGTATATGTTATTATTGTTACAGATATTCATTTATTCTAACTGGTTATGATTTGGGTATTCAAATTTGTGTTCAGCAGCAAATGTCAGCTAAATGCCAGGCATTCCTATGGTCCCTATCTACTGGATCTTTTGCTCTGTTTAGCAGCTGGGAACCCATGTCACATAGGTTTGCTGACATCTTTCTTCCTTGGAACCTAGTATATTATGATATTTCAAGTATCACCAAACTTAATTCAACTTTACAGATCTTTTTTTGTTATATGCCTCACCCAAACTACATATTAAGCTGCTTCCTGGGTGGCTGCAGTACTGGAAATTACCTCTTGGAGTGGCTCTTTTCACTGGCAGAGTTGCTAGCTATTCCTTTCAAGAACTGACATCCATCTAGAGGTCATTTTTCAGAGGTATTGAGTCTTTTTACAGATATGGACAATGAAGGCCATCTTGAGTTATTTCCTTATACCCTTATAGCTCTTCTGTTGAGTTCTTAATTAGTTCGTATTGTTTTTATCATATTATACCCTGCCATATACTCTATCAAATGGTGATGGTGGTCATTTCTATAAAATGTTAGGCATCGTGCGCTTCATAAAAAATATAACCCCTATTTATTACATTCCTTTTCTGAAAAAAAAATCAACTTTGTTATTTTGTCTTATACTGCCTTTTTCAGGAGCTTAATCTTCAGTCTGTAGTTTAACATCTCCCAGTGGATCCAAAGGAAAATGGTAGCCAAGGTGTAAGGAAGAGAAGCTGGAAAGGTTCTCTCTGCCCTTTATACTTCAGAGAACCGAGATTCTATTTTTACCCAATTATTTGCCTATATTTTATTTCCTTTATTTTTCCAATATGTTCTCATAAATTTTTTTAAAGGAAATTATCAAAGGAAATGGAATATGTCTGAACTTTAATTTTATTGCTTTACTATCTGAACAGGCTTGGGTCCAATAAAATCCAGTTTCCTTTATCCTTACTTGCTGCTACATAGATTGATAGTAGTTGTAGGTGACCAACTTTATACAATAGTAGAAAAAAGAAGGTACACAAAACCAGAAATGACTATTTTTGGACATGAGAAAAGCTCTTGCACACAATAAAAATTTTTCATAAGTTTAAAAATACTATTTATGATGTTCTGTTGGTTCCTTTAAATTACTGAGACAAATTGAAGTCCAAGGACATTGTTATATTGACTAATGACATTTGATTTGTGAATGTGTTCTTTTATCTACAAGGACAGTTTTCAAAGTGTGGTCTGGGGATCTGAGACCCTTCCAGGATCTCTGTGGGTGAAAAATTATTTTAATAATACTAAGATGTCATTTGTCTTTATTACTCTTTCTCTCATGAGTGTAGAGTTTTCCAAACTGTATGGCATGTGATGTTACAACAGCCTGTACACAAAAACCCATATGAGAATTCATCTGTCCTCTATTAAACCACGCATTAAGACACTTGAAAAAATAAAGCAATACCTCACTTTTTATTATCTTTCCAATCTAGACTTTTTATCTTAAAAGTATAATTTACATTTTTAAAACCTACTGCAGCATGTTAAATAAATGAATTAATGTTTTTTCACTACTCAGTTTTAATTTCAAATATGGTACTAAGGTCTTTTTAGGGCCTTCAGTAATTTTTAAATGTGTAAAGGGGTCTTGAGACCAAAAATTTAGCCAATGATTTTTATGATCTTTTTCTCAAATACTTGAATTTTTGTCTTATACTTGGTTTTATCCTGTAAAAGGTGAACTGAAAATCATCTATTTTTAGGTTGCTACAGACCTCAGGAAAGATCAGATTACTTGATGTTGGCAGCTGCTTTAACCCATTTCTGAAGTTTGAAGAATTTCTAACTGTTGGCATAGACATTGTACCTGCTGTAGAGGTATGCATAGCTCTGTTTTGTTTTGAGGCTTGAAGATCTTACAAAGAAAAAGCATTGTCTTTATAATCCTAAAATAGCAAGTGTTTTCTCTTTGAACAAGTTGGTATGAAATTTCTATTCAAAAGCAAATAAATACTCCATTAAATTTTTGAGCATTTAGTTGACAAATACGGTACTGGTCAAAATCATACTGGTTTTTATTTTTGTTTCCTGTTTATCTATTGTTGTAATCAAGAGACTTTAGTAGATTGCAAAGATTTCCAGATAGCTGTAAGGTTTGGGCTTTTTGTTTAAGTATCTTTTTCTGAAGTGTACTGTGATGTAGAGCTGTTATGGAATAATGTCAAGAGTAAAGGCTTTTGAGACAGTTAAAACTTGATTAAATCCCAGCCATTTGTACTTAGTAGGTCAAACTACTTAAAATATTTCCCCTGCTTTTAAAATTAGATTTTTTTTCTTAATGACAAATTCATGTTTGCCATTCTACTTTTGATAAGGCATTAGGCACCAAAATTGTTTACAAATTGTTTTTAATGTTATAAAGAGAATGTGTTACAGTGTAAATTTTTCACTGTGCTACTATATTCCTAGCACCAAGAGTGCCTAGTACATGAAGTACTCATTAACTACATCTTGAATAAAAGAATAGAATCTTATTTCAACCTGGGGTTGCAACTCTGAGCCTGTTCTCTTACCTGTATGATGGGGTCAGTAATGTCTAGTTAAGAAATATTTAAAAACACTTAGCACAGTGCCTATTACATAGTGAATGCTAAAGAAATGTTTGCCATTCTTACTGAAAAGTTCCAGAGATTGAACTTTCATATGAATCCTTTGATTTTTGATGAAAAAATGCTAACTATTACCATTATCTCTACTTCTGAAAGGTGGACAGATGTTTGCTTTATGGTAAAATAGCTGATCTTAGTTTATCACTGCAAAGAATTCCTGTGCCATCAGGACCTATACTTCTAAAATGCATTTGGTTTTGTAAATGGATTTTCTTCTTTCCTCAAGACACACATTAGAGATATCCTTTAGGGACTGCTGAAATGTAACCATTTGATCTAAACTTTGGGGTCAAATAAATATTAAATTTGTTTATATAGAGAGCCATAAACCTTAAACTGTAGTCATTGGGGAAGGCCAAAGAACTTCTTTATATAAGTTCAGTAGTAGAATCAGAATGCTATAACTAATTTTAAAACAAAGAGACTTTCACTTCCAGCGAAGATGGAGTAACAAGGACCAGATTGATCTTTCCTCTACCTAAAGCAACAAAAAGTAGACAAAATATAATTTACAAGACATTGAATATCAGATGATAAAGGACGATGATCACTGAAAGACTAAAAACAAATGAGTTGAGCCCTACTATTGCACCAGTGTATGGCCTTCAAAGAGTTTCTAGGACATGACAGAGAGGGAATCCCAGGCAAAGCCCAGCTGATTCCCTGAGTTGTGGAGGTAGAGCTGAGAGTCCTAAACCAAGGCAGCTAGGGTTCAGAGAACAGAGTACTAATTATGTGATAGCTGGAGGCACAGTCCTTCTTGAGTACTCAGCTGAGTACTGGTCAGTACATGACATGTGTGAGAAAACTACATGAGACTCGAACTGCACTAGAAAGGAGTCAAGGTTATAGTGCCTGGCACTTATATAGGATGAAAATAGTACCTGTTCCCATCAGCCATACTAAAAACCTAAACAATCACAGTGCATTAAGTATGAGTACACAGAAGAGTCTTACCTAAGTACTAGAAAATATTTAGCCTTAGACTGAACAGTGGTCTAGTTCCACCTAACAAATCTTAGAAGACCCAAAAAGATCAAAGTGTCTCCAGGTAATTTAACTACATCCCAGAACAAAGCTCAAGAATATTCATAGCAATACAATACCATCCAGCACCCAAAAAGGTAAAAATCCATGTTAGACATCCAATAAAGAAATAACCAGCCATAATCAACAAAGACCAACCCTGAACTGACATAGATGTTAAAATTAGGAAACAAGGACATAAAATAGACACAGCATGACTGTATTCTGTATGTACAAAAAGTTTAGAGACCTAGAACATACTTAAAAATACCAAATCTGGGGTGCCTGGGTGGCTCAGTTGGTTAAGCAACTGCCTTCGGCTCAGGTCATGATCCTGGAGTCCCGGGATTGAGTCCCGCATCGGGCTCCCTGCTCAGCGGGGAGTCTGCTTCTCCCTCGGACCCTCTTCCCTCTCATGCTCTCTATCTCTCATTCTCTCTCTCTCAAATAAATAAATAAAATCTTTAAATAAAAATAAAGATACCAAATCTAACTTCTAGGGATGGATAATACCACGTAGGATACGAAACACATTCTAGATGGAATTAAGCACATTAGGTATTGCAGAAGAAAAGTTAAATTGAAGATATGACAATAGAAACTATCCAAAATTAAATATGAAAATAATTTTTTAAGTTGGAAGAACATCAGTGAGCAATGAGATATCAAGTGGCCAAATACAAGCATAATTGGAGTCCCTCCCAGAAGGCAGTGAGATTAAATAACGTCCTAAAATTTTCCAAATTTGATAAAAGCTAAAAATTCACAAGTCCAACAAGCTCAACAAACCCACAAGCTCAAGAAACAAAATTACACCAAGGGACATGGTAATCAATCCCCCCGCAACACATACACAAAATCAAAACACAGTGATAAAGAGAAATTCTTAAAAGGAACCAGATTTTTTTAAAGAAGACATGTTAAAATACTGAAAGATAATTTGTCACCAAGCAAAAATATCTTTCAAAAATAAAGACAAAATATTTTTCAGACATTCAAAATCTTCAAGGATTCACCATCTGCCAATTTACATTTCAAGAAATGTTAAGGAAGAAGTGCTTCAACCAGGTGGAAATACATATCTACACAAAATGATAAAGAACATAGTTATAAAAAAAAATGTAGTTTTCTTTATTATTTAAACTCTCTAGAAGACAACTGGCCATTATTATGGGTTGAATTCTGTCCTGTTCCTCCTTGGAAAGATATGTTGGAGTCTGACTCCTGGTATGTTACTTTATTTGGAGATAGGGTCTTTACAGAGATAATAGTTAAAATGAGGTCATTAGGGTGGGTCCTTATTCAATATGATTGTAATATTCTTCTATAGAAAGGAGAAATCCTGGCTTAGAAAAACACACACACGCAGGGAAAATGTCATGCAAAAGCAGAGGGGTTCTACAAGCCAAAGACCACGAAGATTGCCAACAACCAGTAGCTAGAATAAAGGCATGAGTAGATTTTCCTTCACAGCCCTCAAAATGACCAACCCTGTAGACACCTTGATCTCAGACTTTTAGCCTCTAGAACTGTGACAAAATACATTCTGTTTAAGCCACCCAATTTGCAGTATTCTGTTATAGCAGTCTTAGCAAACTAATACATCCATTTAAACAAGAATAATATGGAGTGTGGTTTATAAGTAAAAAAAAAAAAAAAATGTATGACAGTAATAGCACAAAGGATGAAATTAGAGAAATGGAAATATATGCTATTTTAAGGGCATTGTTATATATGAAGTGGTGAAATACTTGAAGGTAGACTATTAGTTAAAGATACACATTAAATCCTAAAGCAACCACTGAAATAAGAGTTAAGGCTAATAAGCCAATAGGGGTGATAAGATAAAATCATAAATTCATTTAATTCAAAAGATGGGAGAAAGAAGACAAAGGCTATAATGAAGAGATAGGACAAACAAAATAAGTATAGATTTAAACCTTAGTGTATCAATAATTACATTAAATAGGCTGCAGTCTTGATCTCCTGGCTGTGGAGGCCAAGGGAGCCATCTATTCCTTGTTCTTTGGCACTGTAATAGTGTCACCCAGAAAGGAGCTCAAACCCCCTGTCTGGCATCTGTTTTTGCATCTGCTGCCAGGGTACATTACTGCATCCCTGACTCTGGTGCCCAGTAAGGCTTACACTCATGGGTCCCACAGAACTATAATCAATGAAGAAAGTTCCTTAATAGCTCTGCCCTCTAGGGCACTGCAAGAGGCATCAGACCTAGGAGCTCAGGCTTCCTGTGAAGGAAGATTATTAGCTAAGCATCATGACTACAGACTGAGTGGCAAACTTCTAATTAAACACACATCTTGGGTCTGACTATAATCCTTTCCAGAGACTTCTGTGGGTGGGCCCTATCTTTGAGCTCACTCTCTGCTGTGCTCCCAAGTGCCAGTGCCTAGAGGGGAGCTGTACATGAATCTGGTGCCCCAGTTTTTGTAGGTGCCTTCAGGGAGCACCCCTTCATCACCTGGCTCTGGTGCTGGGATAGGGGGTGGAGGACTAGCATTCCTGGGCCCCATAGGGCTGTAGCACTTGGAGAGATTTTTTTCTTGGCAGACTAGCAGGCTACTACCCCCAGGGCACTGCACAGACAACAGACTGAGGCACACTCCCCAGTCTTTCTGTGAAGGAGGCATCTTTGCTTGGTCTGGGGCTTTGGCCTTAGTGACCTCCTTCAGCTTTGGCACACATTTAGTGTCATACAAAGCTGCTCTCAAGGAACATAGGCTTAGGACACCATCTTGCATTCTCCATTTGCCTTGCTCCACCTCATTACTATCACCCAAAAAAGACCTTATACACTTGTCTGGAGCCCTGATCACTTTGCCACCCAGGGATACCTCCAGATGGCCTGGTTCTTATGGCCAGTGGAGGCTTACATTTGTGGTCCCACAGGACTGTAATATATTTACATACTTTTAAAAGCTGATGCCTGGAGGTCTGGCTTCTAGTCAGTTTCAATCTAGGTACTGAGATCATCCCCCACCAGGATGCTGACAGGTCTTGGCACATCCCCAACTACTGGAAGCTATTAAAAATGTAATAGGCTGCTTGGACAAGCATAAAGGTTTGAAAGACAACCAAGAACTGAGACAGAGTTGAATAACAAGTTTCATCTCCTACACGAGGCCACTCCTTCAAGACTGGAAGAGGCTGTGGTGTCATCTGCTATAGAAACCAACACAGAGAGTCAAGTAAAATGAAGAAAGAGGGGAATGTGTTCCAAATGGAAAGAAAAGAAAAAAGATAAAACTTAAAGGGAAAAAAATTAATGAAATAGAGATAAGTGATTTACCTAATAAGGAATTCAAAGTAATGGTCATGAAGATGCTTACAAAACTGGAGAGAAGAATGAATTAACAGTGAGAACTTCAACAAAGAGATGGAAAATATGAGAAGGTACCAAGTAGAAGTCAGAGAGCTGAAAAATATAACTGATCTGAAAAATACACTAGAGGCCTAGTTCAACATGAGACTAGAAGCAGCAGAAGCATCAGTCAACATAAAGACAACACAGAGCAGCAAAAAAGAATGGAAAATGGAGAAAATATTAAAAGCAGCAAGCAAAAAACAACTTACTGCATACAAATGAACTCCCATAAATCTATAAGCAGATTTTTCAGCAGAAACTTTACAGGCGAGAAGGGTATAGCATTTTATGTTCAGAGGACTGAAAGAAAAGATACTGCCATCCAAGAATACTCTACCTGGCAGTTATTCAGAAGTGACAGAGAAACTATAAAACACAGATGAAGGAAAATGAAGATGACACAAAGAAATGGAAAGATATTCCATGTTCGTGAATTGGGAGAATATTGTTAAAATTCTATACTACCCAAAGCAGTCTACAGATTTAATGAAATCCTTATCAAAATACCAATAGCATTTTTCACAATACTAGAAGAATCCTAAATTTTTATGGAACCATAAAAGACCCCAAATAGCCAAAGCAGTCTTAAAAAATAAAACTAGAGGTATCACAATTCCAGATTTCCAAGTTATAATACAAAGCTGTGGTAATCAAACAGAGTACTGGCATAAATACAGACAAATGGATCAATGGAATGGAATAGAAAACCTAGAAATAAACCCACAACTATAGGGTCAACTAATCTTCGACCAAGGAGGAATTTATATACAGTAGGAAAAAGTCTCTTCCATAAATGGTCTTGGGAAAACTGGGCAGCTACATGTAAAAGAATGAAACTGGACCACTTTCTCACACCATACACAAAAATAAACTTAAAATAGATTCAAACACCTAAATGTGAGACCTGAAACCATAAAAATCCTAGAAAAAGAGCACAGGCAGCCATTTCTCTGACATGGGCCATAACAACATTTTTCTAGATAAGTCTCCTAAGGCAAGGGGAGAAAAAAAGCAAAAAAGAAACTGTTGGGACTACATCAAAATAAAAAGTTTCCACACAGCAAAAGAAATGATCAACAAAACAAAAAGACAAGCTACTGAATAGGAAGATATTTGCAAGTGAAGGGTTAGTATCCAAAATATATAAAGAACTTACAATTCAACACCAAAACCATAAATAATCTTATTTAAAAATGGGCAGAAGACAGAATAGACGTTTCTCCAAAGAAGACATAATAGATGGCCAATAGACACATGAAAAGATGCTCAATATCACTCATGAGGGAAAGGCAAATCAAAACTACAATGCCATATCACTCACACCTGTCAGAATGGCTACAATCAAAAACAAAAACAAGGGTAGGCAAGGATGTGGAGAAAAAGGAACCCCCATGCAGATGGGAACGCAAACTGGTACAGTCAATGTTGAAGACAGTATGGAGGTTCCGCAAAAAGTTAAAAATAGAACTGCCCTACAATCCAGCAATCACACTACCGGGTATTTACCCCAAAAATACACAACCATTAATCCAAACAGCTATATGCACCCCTGTTTATAGCAGTATTATTTATATTTAAAAAAAAAAAAAAACTATAGAAGTAGCCCAAGTGTCCATCAATAGATGAACGGATAAAGAATAAGTGATAGGTAGGTAGATAGGTAGTATGCAATGAAATATTATTCAAAGGGTGCCTGGGTGGCTCAATTGGTTAAACATCTGATACTTGATTTCAGCTTAGGTCTTGATCTTAGGGTCATGAGTTCAAGCCCCATTTGGACTCCACAATGGGTGTGGAACCTGTATCACTCTAAAAGAGAGAGAGAGAAAATAAATCTTACTCAGCCATAAAAAGGAACAAAATCTTTCCATCTATAACAACATGGATGAAGCTAGAGAGAATATAATGCAAAGTGAAATAAGTCAGAGAAAGACAAATACTGTATGATCTCATACATGGAATTTAGGCAAAACAAATGAGCAAAAGGGGAAAAAAAGGAGAGAGACAAACCAAGAAACAGACTTTTAACTGTAGAGAAAAAACTGATAGTTATCAGAGGGGAGGTGGGTCGACAGGTCCAAGAGATGATGGGGATTAAAGAGTGCACTCATCATGGTAAGAAAATCATTTTGGGCATAAATGAGGAAATTTGGATATGTATTGCTTATTTAAAATCCAACAGTAAATGTCTTAGGTGTGACTTTTTAAAAAAAAGTGGAGGAGAGAGAGTTTCCAGACAAGCAAAAGCTAAAGGATTTCATCACCACTTAACTGGCCTTATGAGACATGTTAAAGGAACTTCTTTAAACTGAAAACAGAAAGCACTAATTAGTATTAAGAAAAAATAGGAAAGAATACATCTCACTGGAAAGGTTAATATATGGTAAATATAGTGGATTAATCACTTATAAAGTATAAAGATGAAAGACAAAAGTGCAAAAATAAGTGATTATAATAGTTAAAGGACACACAAGATTAAAAGATCCAAAATATGAAAAACATAAAACATGGGGATGGGTAATAATGTTAAGCTTTACAATGTGAACAATTTAAATTGTTATCAACTTAAAATAGAGTGTTAGAAATCTGAGTTGTTCTATCTAAGCCTCATAGTGACCACAAAGCAAAAATTTATAGTAAATACACAAAAGATAAAGAGACAAAATATAAGCATACCAGTAAGAAAGTCATCAAACCACAAAGGAAGAGAACAAGAGAAAAGAAAGGAACAAAGTGGAACTACAGAAACAGCCAGAAAATAATTATCAAAATGGAAATAAGCACATACCTATCAATAATTGCTTTAAATAGGGGCACCTGGGTGGCTCAGTCATTAAGGGTCTGCCTTCGGCTCAGGTCGTGATCCCAGGGTCCTGGGATCAAGCCTCGCATCAGGCTCCCTGCTGTGTGGGAAGCCTGCTTCTCCCTCTCCCAATCCCCCTGCTTGTGTCCCTGCTCTTGCTTTCTCTCTCTCTCTCTCTCTCTGTCAAATAAGTAAATAAAATCTTAAAAAAAATAACTGCTTTAAATATAAATGCATTAATTTTTTCAATAAAAGTTTATTGAATGGATAAAATAAACAAGACTCATCTGAAAGACTCACTTTAGATGTAAGGGGAAACATACAGACAAAAAGTGAAGGGTTGGAAAAAGATATTCTATGCTAATGAAATCCAAAGGAAAGCTGGAATAGCTATACTTTTATCAGACAACAGACTTTAATGTAATAAGAGACAAAGAAGGTTATCAAAAATAATAAATGGGTCAATCCAATGAGAAAATACAACATTTGTAAATATGCGTTCAACATAAGAGCATCTATATATAAGGCAAATACATATTAGGTCAAAAGGGAGAAATAGCAATACAGTAATAATACGGGACTTTAGTACCCTACTTACATCAACAGTAAGTTGGTCTTAAATGACACATTAGACCAGATGGACTTAATAGGTATTTGCAGAACATTTCATTCAAAACAACAGAATGCACCTTCTTCTTCTCAAATGAAAGTGCAACATTTTCCAAGACAGATCATATGTCTTGGAAATACTTGCATTATATCATATTTAAGAGGATTAAAATCATATCAACCACCTTTTCCAACCACAGTGGTATGAAAGGAGATATTTACACAAAACTAGAAAATTTACACATGTGAAGATTAAACATGCTATTAAACCAGTGGGTCAAAGAAGAAATCAGAAGAGAAATAAAAATAATTTGAGACAAATGAAAATAGAAATGGAACACACCAAAATTTATGGGATGCAGGAAAGCAATTCTAAAAGGGAAGTTCATAGCCATAAATGCCTACTTCAAGAAACAAGAAAAGTTTCAAACAACCTAATTGTACACCTCAAGGACCCAGGTAAAGTACAAAAAAAAGTCCAAAGATAGAAGGAAATACAGAGCAGATGTAAATGAAATAGAGACTAAAAAGACAAATAGAAAAGATTAATGAAATTAAAAGCTGGTTTTTTGGAAAAGGTAGACAAACTTGACAAACCTTTAGCTATAATCACCAAGAAAAAAAGAGAGGATTATAATAAAATCCAAAATGAAACAGGAGATGTTACAGTTGGTATCACAGAAGTACAGAGGATCATAAGAGACTATGATAAACAATTGTATGCTAACAAATTGAACAACGTACAAGAAATGAATAAATTCCTAGAAACAATACAACCTACCAAGACTGAATTAAGGTGAAATAGAAAATCTGAACAGACTGGCTACTAGTAAGTGGATTGAATCAGTAATCAAACACCGTCCAACATGAAAGACCTAAATGTGAGACGGGAATCCATCAGAATCCTAGAGGACAACACAGGCAGCAACCTCTTTGACCTCAGCTGCAGTAACTTCTTGGTAGACACGTTTTCAAAGGCAAGGGAAACAAAAGCAAAAATGAACTATTGGAACTTGATCATGATAAAAAGCTTTTGCACAGCAAAGGAAACACTCAGCAGACCCAGAAGACAACCTACAGAATAGGAGAAAATATTTGCAAATGTCTTAATCAGATAAAGGGCTAGTATCCAAAATCTGTAAAGAACTTAATCAAATTCAACACCCAAAGAATAATCCAGTCAAGATAAGGGCAGAAGACATGAACAGATATTTCTCCAAAGACGACATATAAACAGCCAACAAACACATGAAAAAATGTTCAACATCACTCAGCATCAGGGAGATACAAATCAAAACTGATGAGATACCATTTCACACCAGTCAGAATGGCTAAAATTAAGACGTCAGGCAACAACAGATGTTGGTGAGGATGCGGAGAAAGGGGAACCTTCTTAAACTGTTGGTGGGAATGCAAACTGGTACAGCCACTCTGGAAAACAGTATGGAGGTTCCTCAGAAAGTTAAAAATAGGGCTCCCCTAAGACCCAGTAATTGCTCTCCTATGTACTTAGCCAAAGGATACAAACATAGTGATTCGAAGGGGCACCTGCACCCCAATGTATATAGCAGCAGTGTCTGTAATAGCCAAACTATGAGAAGAGCCCAGATGTCCATTGACAGATGAATGGATAAAGAAGATGTGGTATAAACAATGGATTATTACTTAGCCATCAAAAAGAATGAAATCTTGCCATTTACAGTGATGTTGATGGAACTAGAGGGTATTATGCTAAGTGAAATAAGTCAGAGAAAGACAAATGTCATATGATTTTACTCGTGTGGAATTTAAGAACTAAAACAGATGAACATGGGGGAAGGGAAGGTAAAATAAGATGAAATCAAAGAGGGAGATGAACCATAAGAGACTGTCAACTAGGAAACAAAGTGAGGGTTGCTGGAGGGGAGGTGGGTGGGAGGATGCAGTAACTGGGTGATAGGCATTAAGGACAACACTTGATATAATGAGCAGTGGGTATTTTGTGCAACTGACGAATCACTAAACTCTACCTCTAAAACTAATAATAGTTATAATTATATGTTAATTGATTTTAAATTTTTAAAAATACTAAAAAAAAAAAACCCACCTTCCAACAAACAAAAATTCTCCTCAAACTCTTCCAAAAAATAAGAAGCAGAGGAAACTCTTCCAAACTCATTTTATAAGGAAAGCATTACCCTGATACCAAAACCAGACAAGGATGCCACAAGAAAAAAATTATGGGAACAATATCCCTAATACATAGATACAAAAATCCCCAACAAAATATAAGCAAACTGAATTCAGTGGTACATTAAAATAATCATACACCATGATCAAGTGGGATTTATTCCAAGGAGGCAAGGATGGTTTAACATCCACAAATCAATATGATAGACCATGTTAACAAAATAAAGGATAAAAATCATATCATCTTGACAGATGTGGAAAAGCATTTCACAAAATACAACATCCATTTATGATAAAAACTCTCATCAAAGCGGTTATGGAGGGAATGTACCTCAACATAGTAGAAAGTCTAAATATGACAAGCTCACAGGTAACATCATATTCAACTATGGAAAGATTTTCAGTTTTTCTGCTAAGATCAGGAACAAGACAAGGATGCCCACTCTTTCCACTTATTATTCAGTACTAGGTAAGGACTGCCAGAGCAATTAGGCAAGAAAAGGAAATAAGCATCCAAATTGGAAAGAAAGAAGTAAAGCTGGCACTATTTGCAGATAACATGATACGATATATAAAAATCCTAAAGATTCAAATCAGGACACTGTTAGAATAAAGAAATCCAGTAAAGTTGCAAGATAAAAAAATCAACACAAAATCCATTGTATTTGTATACACTAATAATGAAATATTGGAAAGAGAAATTAAGAAAACAATTCCATTTACAAATATGTCAAAAAGAATAAAGTACCCAGGAATAAATCGAACCGAGGAGGTGAAAGACTTGTATATTGAAAACTAAAATAATAAAAGAAACTGAAGATATAAATAAATGGCAAGATAATCTGTGCTCATAGATTAAAAGACTTTTAAATATCTGTACTATGCAAACCAATACACAGATTTAGTGCAGTCCCTATCACAGTTGCAGCGTCATTTTTCACAGAAACAGAACAGTCCTAAAACTGAATTGGAATCATCAAAGACCCCAAAAGCGGTCTTGGGAAAGAATAAAACTCAAGGCATCACACTCTGATTTTAAACTATATTACAAAGCTATAGTAATTAAAACACTATAATACTAGTATTAAAACCTACACATAGAACAAATAGAGAGTCTAAAGTAAACCCACTAATTCACCATATATATGGTGAATTAATTTACAACAGAGGAGCAGAGAATATACAGAGGGAAAAGGGCAGTCTCTTCAATAAATGGTGCTGGGAAAATTGGACATCACATGCAAAGGAATGAAACTGGACCACTACACACCAAAACTAGAAATGGATTAAAGACTTGAACATGGCTCAGGAGCCATAAAACTCCTATGAGAAAACAGAGAGTGTAAGCATCTTTATATCAGTTATGGTGCTATTTTAAGTCTGACTACCAAAACCAAAGGCAACAAAAGCAAAATTAACAAGCGAGACTATATCAAACTAAAAAGCTTCTGCAAGGGAAACCAATAACAGGAACCTACCAAAGGGGAGAAAGTATTGCAAACCATTTTACATGTGGTAAGGGACTACTATCTAAAATAAATTTTAAAACTCACAATTCAATAGCAAAGAAACATACAGTCTAATTAAAAACTGGGCAGAAGATATAAATAGACATTTTTTCCAAAGACGACATACAGATGGCCAAAGAGGTTCATGAAAACATGCTCTACACAGTTATCAGGGAAATGCAAATAGAACCACAATAAGATACCACCTTATACCTGTCAAAATGGCAGTTATCAAAGACAAGAAATAGCAAGTAATGCTGAGGATATGGAGAAAAAGGGAACACTTGTGCACTGTAGGTAGGAATGCAAATTTAGTGCAACCATTATGAAAATGGGTCTTCTCAAAAAATTAAAAATGAAACTACCATTCAATCCATCAATTCCACATCTGAGTATTTATCCAAAGAAAATGAAAACACTAATTTGAAAAGATATGCACTCCCATGTTCATTGCAACATTGTTTATAGTAACCAAGATTTGGAAACAACCTATGTGTCCATTGATGAATGAATGGATAAAGAAGATTTAGTGTGTACGTATATAATGAAGTATTATTTGTGCATAAAAATAAATGAAGTCTTGCCATGTGTGACAACATGGATGAATCTTGAGGGCATTATACTAAATGAAATGAAATTATAGGAGTCAGAGAAAGACAAATACACTCTTTTATATGTAGCATCTAAAGATACACAAATCTTTTTTAAACCAAACTCAAATACAGAGAACAGATTGATAGTTCTCAGAGGGAGTGCAGAGAAATGGGTAAATTGTAAGCCATTTATTTAAAAGGCAGTGGTTGTCAGATTGGGGAAAAAATAATCACCAAATATATGCTGCCTTTAAGAAATGCACTTCAGTTATAAACATACAAATAGATTAAGAGCAAGAAGCTAGACAAAAAGAAAGCTGGTGTGGCTACATTGTGATCAGACAAAGAAACTGGCAGCAAAGAAAATTATCAGCAGAAAGGTGGTTATTTCAAAATAATAAAAAGGTCAGTTTATCAGGAGTACAAAATAATCCTAAACATTCATGGCATCTATAAACAGCCTAAATACATAAACCAAACACTGATAAAATAGCAAGAAGTAGACATTTATAACATTTTTAAAATATTATTTTTTATATATTAGAGAGAGCATGAGCAGGGAGAGGGAGGGGCAGAGAGAGAGAGGGACAAGCAAACTCCCTACTGAGCAGGGAGCCCAGTTCAGGGCTTGATCTCAGGACCCCGAGATCATGACCTAAGCCAAAGGCAGACACTTAACCAACTGAGCCACCCAGGTGCTCTGACATTTATAAAATTATAATTGGAGATTTTAAAACCTCTCTCTCAATAATTGATACCACAATTAGAGTGTCAAAGAAGAACTCATCGGGGAAATTAGACCATATTTTGGAATGAAGAGAAAAAGAGATTGAAATGTGTAGGATGCCACTAAATCGCTAGAGGAAAATTATAGCCCTGACCCCCTTTATTATAAAATAACAGAGGTTTCAAACCAATGACAAAGTTCCAAACAGACAAAAAGGCACACTAAATTCAAAGTACAAGAAAGTAAGTATCAAAGTAGAAATCAATGAAATAGAAAACTTTGAGGAAAAAAACAGCTTGGAAAACTGATTAAAGCAAAAGCTAGTTCTTTGAGAAGTTAAAATTGATAAACTACTAGCCATACTGATTAAGAAAGAGAGGAAGAAGTGGTATCATTACTGATTTTACCAATATTAAGAGGATAAGAAAGAAATACTGTGAAAAAAATTTATGCCAATAAATTCCACAATGTAAATGAAAAGGACAAATAACCTCGGACACCACCACAGGGTACTCATAGATAACCTAACTGGCCCTAAATGTATTATAGAAATTTGAATTGAGAGTTACAAACTTTTCCAGAAAGAAAATTTCAGGCCCAGATGGCTTCATTGGTAAAATTGACTAAACTGTTGTGCCTGGGTGGCTCAGTCAGTTAAGCATCCGACTCTTAATTTCAGCTCAGGTCATGATCTCAGGATGGGCTCCATGCTCAGCATGGAGTCTGCTTGTCCCTCTCTCTGGTCCTTCCCCCCCAACTCATGCTCGCTTGCTTTCTCTCTCAAATAAGTAAAATCTAAAAGAAAATTGACTAAACTGTTAAGGAAGAAATAATACTATTTATACACAAACTCTTTCATAAAATTGAAATGGATGGAATACTACCCAACTTATTCTATCAGGCCATTACCTGATACCAAACTAGAGACCTTCCTGAACTATATACCATATCCCTCATGAACATACACGCAAATGTTCTATACAAAACTTGAGCATACTGAATGCAATAATATTTTAAAACAGGTTATACATCATGGCCAAGTTTGGTTTGCAAGATTGGTTTAATTTCAGAAAACAGTTTATCTTAGCACACTGAAAAGGGTAATCTGAATAGGGATAGGAAAAAACATTTGATAAAAATCCATTCTTTCCTTATGAAAACACTCAGGAGGAACTGAACTGAATTTCTTCAACCTGGTAAGGGCTATAATGAAAAACTTACAGCTAACATCATACTAAAAAAAAAAAGTTTTCCCCACTAGAACGAGAGTATCTCCTCTCACCACTTCTATTCAGCATTCCCTGTAAGTCCTAGCCAGTGCAGTAGAGCCAGAAAAAAAGCAGTAATAGGCATCAAGATTGGAAAGAACTAGAACTGTTTTTATTCACACATGACGTTGATCATTCATTAGATTATTCCTTGGAATCTACAGAGAAGCTACTAGAATAAATGAGTTTAGCAGGGTTGCAAGATGGGAGATCAATATATAAGAGTCAGCTGGTTTATATATATAAACCACAATCAATATATATATTATATATAGCCACAATCAATTAGAAATTAAAACAGTACCATTTTCAATAGCATCAAAAATATGAAATATTTAATAAACGTATGAAATACCTATTTCACATAAGCCTGATAAAAGATGGGAGAAAGCCTGCATATTGAAAACTGTAAATTTGACAGAAATTAAAGACCTAGATACATAATAGATATACCATGTTTATTCATGGAGGAACTCAGTATTGTTAATACATCAATTTCCAAAAATTTATAGATTCAATGCAATCCTGTCAAAATCCTAGCAGTTTTGTAGAAGTTGAAAAAGTTACTCTAAAATTTGCGAGGAAATTTAAAAGGACAGTGTTTGAGTAACACTACCTGATTTCAAAATGTATTTTAAAGCTACAGTAATCAAAATACTGTAGTATTGATGTCAGGAGTATCAGTGAAATATAAGAGAGGGTCCACAAAAAGGGCCAAATTTATGGACTACTGATTTTCAACCCAGATGGAAAAAATGGTCTTTTCAACACACGGTGGTTGGAACAATTGGATATCCATATACAAAAGAGAAAAAAACTTTAGTCCATACCTCACACTGTATACAAAAATGAACTCAAATTATAAACCTAAATGTAAAACAAAGCTATAAAACTTCTAGAAGAAAACATTGAAGAAAAGCTTCATAACATTGGGTCAGGAAAAAATTTCTTAGGTATGACACCAAAAGCAGTCCATCAAGCAACACATTGATTAATTGGTCTTTCATCAAAATGAAAAATTGTTAAAGACAAGCCAGAATCTGGAAGTACTTTTAAGTCCTACATCTGATTAAGGATTTGTATCCAGAATAAAGAATTCTCAAAACTCAATAATAGTTTTTTCTAATGTAAAGCAACCCAATTATTTCTAAGTGAGCAAAAGATTTAAACAGACACTTCACCAAGAAGATATCCGAATAGCAAGTAAGTATAGGTAAATAAGATAAACATCACTACACATTAGGAAAATGGAAATTAAAGCCACAGTATACCACTCCACTCCTATATTATAATGACTAGAACTTAAAAGGCTGGTTACTCCAATTGTTGATGGGGATTTGGAGGAACTAGAATATTTAAAACACTCACGGTAGAAATGTAAAACTGTATAAGCACTTTTGAAAACAGTTTGGAGTTTCTTTAAGAGTTAAACATGCACCTACTATATGATCCAGCCACCCCTTTCCTGGGTATTTACCCAAGAGAAATGAAAGCATGTCCACTGAAAGTCAAACAGGAATGTTCGTAGCAGCTTAAAATAGCCAAAAGTTAGAAACAGCCCAGATGTTCATAAACAGATGTATGGATAAACTGTGATAAACTGTTAATAGAGTAGGATAACTTACAGCAATTAAAAAGGAATAAACTATCAATAGATGCAAAAGAGTGGATGAATCTCAAAATAATTGTATTGTGTGGAAGAAGCCAGGCAAATTAAGAATACATTATTCGGTCTTATTCCATTCATATAAAATTCTATGAAATACAAACTAATCTGTAATGATAGAAATCATATGAATGATTGCCTGGTGGCCAGGAAGAACAGGAAAGGTATAAGGAAGAGATTATAAAGGCTCAGGGAGGGAGCTTTTGGGGGTGTTAGATCTATTCATTGATTGTGGGAATGCTTTCATGAATGTTTAAATGACAAAACTTATCAATGAGTACCCTTTAAATATACTTTGTGTCAGTTATACTTGTTTGTACATCAGTATATTTCAGTAAAGTTAAGAGGAAAAAGGGGGCGGTGCCTGGGTGGCTCAGTCAGTTAAGTGTCTGACTCTTGGTTTCGGCTCAGGTCATGATCTATCTCCTGGATCATGAGATTGAGCCCTGCGTTGGGCTCCCTGCTCAGCAGGAAGTCTGCTTGATGATTCTTTCCCTCTGCCCCTCCGCCCACTTGCACACACTCACGCACTCTCGCACAAATCTTTAAAAAAAAAAAAAAGGGTGGGGGAGCAAAGGGACAAAGAAAAACATCTTTTTCTGTGTAATAGAACTTTACATATCACTTTCCCTAATAGATAGTCCACATGATTATGTGGCCAGCTTGTCTACCTACTAGCAAGAATGAGGAAATACAGTATTAGTCTGTAACATTGTTAATTAATAACTATTATATTTAAAGGGCACTAATTTTTATCTAATTTTAAAACTTTTATTCTGGATCATTTCCATGGAGTTGTAATATTCAGCATATTGTGGAGTATTGTATATTAACTTTGTCGTGGTAGTTCCTGTCATCTAAGTTGACTTTGATACGTAGTTTTAAATCAGGTATTAACTTGTTAATAGATTAAATGTAATACTAAAATTATTTTTAAGATAGTTCGAGCTAATGGTTTAAGGACATTTTTCATAACCTTAAAAAGTTTTGGTGCTCTGCTTGTACAAATTTATAATGCCCCTTTCATTATATTCTTTGATTCGTCTTTATTTCATGGTATTTCTTATTTAAAGTCTTTATATTGGCCCATCTTTGTTAACTGTAAATGTTGAAGTGAAAGTAAATAAGTAAATATGACAAAGTTTAGATAAATCTTTCTTGTAAACTCTTACCCAAGTTAAAATTTCAAATTGTTAGGCAGAAATATTTTTTTAAATGAGTAGAAATTCTATGGGCTTGATTACTCTTCAAGATTTTAGTAAGTAAAAGTTTAGTTTGAATGTTTGTGCAAGCAGAATAATGTAGAAGGGAAAGATTCAAAATTAAAGCTTGGATGATGTAGAAATGCTGTGCCACAGTTTGGTGTAAAAATCTGTGTAATAGGGTGGAAGTAATCTTCATATTCTTAATATGCCTTGTTTTTCCCTTTCTGCAGAGTGTATATAAATGTGACTTCCTGAACTTACAGCTTCAGCAGCCACTCCAGCTTGCACAGGATGCTATAGATGCCTTTTTGAAGCAGCTGAAAAACCCTATTGATTCTCTTCCTGGAGAACTTTTCCATGTGGTGGTTTTCTCTCTCCTCCTTTCTTATTTTCCATCACCTTACCAACGATGGATTTGCTGCAAGAAAGCCCATGAACTGTTAGTGTTAAATGGTTTATTGCTTATCATCACACCTGATTCCTCCCATCAAAACCGTCATGCTATGATGATGAAAAGCTGGAAGATTGCTATAGAATCCCTGGGCTTTAAACGTTTCAAGTATTCAAAATTTTCACATATGCATTTGATGGCATTTAGAAAAATCTCCCTAAAAACCACAAGTGACTTGGTTAGTAGGAACTACCCAGGGATGTTATATATTCCTCAAGATTTCAACAGTATAGAAGAGGAGGAATATTCTAACCCTTCCTGCTACGTTCGATCAGATATAGAAGATGAACAACTAGCATATGGTTTCACAGAGCTCCCTGATGCTCCATACGACTCAGATTCTGGAGAAAGTCAAGCCAGCTCTATTCCTTTCTATGAGCTAGAAGATCCCATATTACTTTTAAGTTAATATTAAAGTATAAGGCCCTTTCAGTCCAGACTTCTAAACTAATTGCTTACACTAATCAGAAATACTAACATGAACTCAGTACTTAAAACCTGGTTTGCATAGAAGAAATGCAAAGGTTTACAGAGTTTGCTATTTTTTTCTACTTCTGGATTTTAAAATTTATTCTTATATAGAAAGCTTAAAGTTTCATGCAGAGTGACTCCTGTCATAGCAGAAACCACTGTTACTTTAGCATTTAGCACTAAGATATCATAGAAAGGTACCTTTTTTCTTTAGTGCTATTGTGAAAATGAAGCATAACTTGCTATGTATTTTCCTTTTTTAATCTTTTCAGTGTTGACTTTAAACCATTGCAATGAGAAAGATATGTAGAAAGCTGTAGCTTGCACTTTGATGACTCACAAGTTAAATGTGACACAGAGCTAGATTGGTTTAGTTGTTTTGTGATGCACTTATTCTCTTTTCTAGCTAAATTGTTATCTGTTACAGAAAGCCATTTTCTGTTCAGTTTTGTCTGATGATCCAGCATTTCCTCAACTTTTTGGAATTTTTTTTTTTTCTTTTTTGCTCATTTGGCAGCATCAGACATTTGGGGAAAGATTTCCCCCAAGTATGTATTCTAATTTCATTAGTACAGTACAATAAACACCATTGCCAAAGTAGAATGTTCATATCTTTCATATTGATTTAGGCCTTGGTGTTAAGTATATTTAACTGTGAGAGGTCACTCTTACCTTTTTTAAATTTAGGTTTCATTTACAAAATTTTCTATTTAAACAAGGAACAATACTCGATCCTGACCTGAAACACCTTTGTGAAAGGGTTTGCACTTGTAAGAGTTTATGTTCTGTCTAGACCAACCTTGTTAGGGTTCTCACCTTTCCATTAAGGAGGTGTGCTGCACTACAAGTCTGGAAGTATATAGAAAAATTTTAAATTAACCCTCTGCTAGCGATCTCATAAAATGGTTTTGACCTTTTGGTATTCGAATTTCTATCAAAATTCTAGCAGAAAATTTTCTTTGAATATATAAACCATTAGTTGGCTGTGGGAATTTTCCCTTTCCACATTGATAAATGACTTTGTGTTTCTGAATCAGAAGCAGATGATTAAGGAGAAAAATAATGTCCAAACAAGACAAGATTAGTTTAAATAGCTAAGAACATTTGGTCCACATTGTCTTGTCTGTCAGCCAGCAATTGTCATGTAAGCAGTCATTTTTAAGAGTGCCACTGTGTGGATTTTTTTTTTTCAAGTGGTTATTACATTAAAATTACCTCATACTGAGGTTTTTGCACTGAAATATCACAGTTTCAGAATTCATGGTTAATGTGTGTGTGTGTGTGTGTGTGTGTGTGTTTTTAAAGGAAACTTGCATTTTCAATAGTTGATCCTAAATTTCATAAACTGCACTTCTTTACTCTGGTAAAACTGATGTTTTTGTGCTTATTGTGAGTTGTTGTAGTTAACTTTGAATGTCAAACTTTATTTAGAAAGACAAAATTACCCTTTAAGTGTTTGGGTATATATATGCCCAATATTTCTCAAATTTCACGTTCTAAATTAATCAAAGTAACAGGATTGTAGTTAACCTAAAAAGTCAGTTGAATGAACGCAATAAATTTTGGTTGCTCAAATATGCCAAAAGGTAGCTTGAAATGTTTCATTTACTTTCAATAGCTTCAGAGCCCTTAATAATTAAGATTGACTTTTCTTTCCAATTAAGCACTACAGGTCACATCTTTATCTCCCCCAGAAGAAGGGGGAAAAAAACTCCACTGTGTTCAGGTAACACAAAACTGTGTTTTGGTAGTACTTCTTTTACCCATACTGCCCTTTTCCTTTGATTTGGCTAAATCTGATCTTTAAGGGCAAAGAAAACAATGTATCTAATTAAAGTGCTTTGAAAGTAAATGAAAACCATGCTTTTGAGAGGCTGGTGTAAGTATGACCTTGGAGTCAGCCTTTGTGTTAACAGCTAACATGTTGGTGCTATAAATTCTTCTGATTGTTTACAGATGTTGATTCTGCTTATGCTCCAAAGTGTGCATGATGTATTTTAAGTAGTACTTTAAAGAAAAGTCTCTTTATAAAACCTACTCCCACTTAGTATAAATTTGTTTGGATTTATAAATATCATTTGTTACCATAAATTCAGCTTCATATTAGGTTGGTACAGGATTTAAACTAATAACATATTCCACCAAAGCCAATTTAACATTTAAATGTTAAAATATAAGCAGTCCTGTGGCTTGGTGCCAGATTACATATGTAATGACAAGAGAAGTTAACAAAGCCTTCTAATACTGAATGGGTACTCTTGAGAATGATTTCATTTGGATATAAATAAGTTTTAAGGGGTCTCCCTGTCTCACAACAGGATTCTCCAAAATAATTTGGAGTTTTAAAACTAAATGATCATTTGGTTAGATTCTTCAGGATCATGACTAGATCAAAAATGGTTTATATCATAGTTGCCAAATGGTGGGAGATGGCATACCTGAAAATGTATGTTTGTGTTTGTTGTATTTTTTCACATTTTGTGAACAAAGCACATTTATTAAAATTTTAAATTTTCTAATATTCATTGTCTGTTACTTAAAACCTGAAAGTTCTGTGCTCTTTGACTTAGATACTGAGTGATTTCAAAATTGGGACGCAGTTTAGAATTTGACATCCAGAATTTTCAAGCTAGGTTCACTTACTCAAATTCCTTCATTTCAGAAATTGATTCACCAAAATACAGAGAGCTCAAGTGACTACCATATTGTTACGTATTGTTATGCTGTTTATCAGAGAACCAGGGACAACAGCCCACACAAATTCTAGTTCATTGTAGGTCTACTTTCCTTGAAAGTTACTTATATCTGAGATAACTAAGTGTATTAGTTATTTTACGGCAGCAGATGGCTTTCTCATGACATCGAACAGTTCTTTATCCATTGAATGAATGTTTGAACTTTACCATATACAGTATGCTGGGGAAACATTAGGATTGGAGTGGTCATAGTCCCCTGCTTTCATGGAGCTGATGATCTAATGGAGAAGATAAGCATCCTACATAAAGTTAACGTCTGTATCTAGGAATGATTGCCTACTGATCCTTACACGTTTGCCCCTGCTCAAGTCCCTTAATTTACCAAAAATGAAACAGAATGCAAAAAAGTTTTGCATGTGTTGAACACAACTGTTCAACAAATTATGAACACATTGTGGGTAAGAGGGACGTATTGTTCCTCTCTCTAGAAAAGCGCAAGCTACAAACCTATTCTCTGATTGTAAAGGGCAGGTAAAAAAAAAAAATGGGGAAATCAAGCTGTCACTCCATTTTCCCCACATTTTTCTGAGCACAGTGCCAGAATGGTATTCCTCTTCAAGAGTCCACACACTAACATTTGGTTCCCTTTTGGTGTTACAAATTGGTAGGTAATAGCAAAGGTGGAAGAGAAATTTTTCTTAACAAAAAACATTTATTACAAAGAATATATTTTAAAATTTTGATTTTTCCAAAAAAAAATTGGAGTAATCTCCATAATGGTTCACAAAAATTTCATGTCCGTGATCCACTGCCAACAAAAAGTTCCCCAAGATTAGCGGTAGCCTATATTACACAGTACTCAATAAACAAGCTACAAGAGCTAACAATTTCATTAAGGACCTGTAAATATTATAAAAGGAGGGAAGTATTGGGTTTTCTAAACCCTATTTTTCTTATTAGAGAAATTTATATCCCAACAATTGGAAAGACTGTCTTAAACTTAGATTTGAATGTTTTATCATCCTAAATTTAAGAATGAGTTCAGTAGTTTAGTATGCATTTTTCAACTAAGAATCTTGTTACATCTAGCACTGTTGAGTAGTAACTTTTGGTCAACATCGGCAGTGTTCAACTTACTTTGAATTTTTTTAACCATAACACTTTTGTTCTATTAATAGAAAGCTATTCTACTTTTTGCCATATAAAACATTTGTGATTAATGTCACTGCATAGTTTTAGTAATCAGAAATACAACTACTTTATATCAGATTTTAAGAATTTCTTAGATTGGGTCCATCAGTAGTACCAAGATGGTTACCTATTTCTGTTTTTTTTTTTTAAATTAAAGGAAAACCCAAAGAATTAGGTCATAGATATTGACTGCAGAATTGCTTCTTGAATTTGTCATAAATAATGAAAAGGCTGTAAAACAAATTTGTTAATATTACCGGATTAGAATGCCCGTATAAACCATAAAAGTGGTAGGGAGCATTGCTCAAAATATAAAACAATGCCAATAGTTTTCCTAAACCCAAGCCTTTTTGCAGTACTTTAAGGAGAAAAGTCAGGAGAATATACTTGCATACTTTTATTGCATATATGTCTCACCTACTAAAGGCAGTCACAACCAAGTAAATCATTCAGTAGTGTCCTGATAACATTCTATAGTTCTTTGAGCTGCCATAGGGAAAACAGGTATCTAGAAGAAAATTATTTGTGGGCCCAGAGGTATTCTATATGAAGCTATTGTAGAGTCCACATTTAAGCCCTTTGTATTTGTTCCCTACACCTACAAATCTTTTTTACAGCTAACTAATGCCAGGCTTTAGCTATGCCTATTGCCTTGTACCCAAGAAAAAGGATACAAACATGGCCATGGCCAGTATTAATTTAGTTCTTCAAACTCTTTTTCTGTTAACACATCCTTGTTTTGATGAGAGAGTTTGCAGACACAGGTTAGATGTAGAAAAGATAAAGTCAACAACAAAAAACAGTCTCCTAATTAACACAGTCCTTTTCATTAGGAATCCAAGAACTAACATGTTTCCCAAAACCAAGCATGGATGAACCATTCTCTGGAAATAAGGTAGATGGGTGATTGCTGGCAAGAAGAGAGGCAGTCAGACCAAATTCCCAGAGCCTCCCTGCAAGAAGAAATGCTTAAGGAAACAGACCTAAGACAGAAAGAGGGGCTATGGCTTAACTATAAAAACAGAGCTTTGTTTTCTAAACTCACTGAAGCATTAGCACCAATTAATGTCCCAGAGAGGTTACTGTGCAAACAGTAAGGACCTGGGAATTTTAAAGAAGAAAACATTTTGATCAAGGGGAAATGTGATCATTTGGAGCTTGTGTAACCATAAGTATTACCAAGACAGAAGGGATCCCAGTGGCATGGAGAATGGTGCCAGTTGGAATGAGGAGCTATGGAATGGGAGTTAGGATGTCATAGATCATCTCTTTAGTCTTGCTTGTGACTGGACACATTAAAAAAAACTGCTAATACCAATTTTATACTTCAAAAAGTCAAAACAAGACCTCTTTAATGAACACATGTTTTTCTTTCTAAAAGTTCTCAAGTGTGAAGAAGCAACACCGTTTTAACATAATTGGTGTAGAGGTAGTATTCTAGACAAATATAAGGGGATAATAATACTTCTATAGGTTAATTTCCCTTTCCAAAGAATGTGAAGCATGAAATTCAGAAGAGAGCAAGTATAGATCTTGTAACAGGTCATTTTAGATTGTATACAGTATAACTTAACAAATATACATGGAGTTGTTTTTGAGTAATGATGAATTTTCACTGATCAACTAGGCCTTATGGTCCCCAAATAATCATGAGGATTATTGGTGAAATAGGTAATTCAAGCTAGGGATACAGTTTGTGGCAATGATTAACAGCAAAGTTGTTTTTACCATTCACTCAATACTGACTCATAAGTTGAGACCTAATTACTGCACAATTACATTGGACTAGGTACTATAAGGAATGTACGTCTGCTGTGCTTTCCAGGGCTGACAATGTTACTTTAAAAAAAAATGCATTAGCTTTAATATGAGGCAACAAAAACTTTAAAATTGCAGAATAGCATACTACGCTGCAGCATCTGGTGGTACATAGCAATGAAATCTGTCCACATGACCTTTTGGCATTATATTCATAACGAATCTAGATGCAATTTACTCAAATATGGATATCCCTCAACATGCAAGTGCCAAATGTCAATCATGTTGCCCCTTCCCACCTCTCCAAGTCAACCTCCAGCATGTTCTCCCTAACCTTCTATGATCAAGTCCTGGGGTACGGGGAAGGGAACAAGCCTGTGCCCACCTTTGCACCAGTTAGTCCCTCTGCCTAGAATTTCTTCCTCTTTGGATTTGTAGGAGTAGTTCATTTTTGTTATTCAGGTTTTAGCTTACGTGTCACCTCCTAGGGGGTGCTTCCCAGTCCACGTAATCAAGTAGTCTTCACATCACCACTAAAAGTCTCTGCTTAACTAATTGTCTTATCTTTTTCCTTGTCTATATGTATGGCCAAGGCCCTCATCTATTCTGTATCTTCAGCTTAGCAAAGTGCCTTGCAACAAAGCAGGTGATCAATAAGTATAAGTAAATTTATATATATGTATATTTATTATAAATTCATCTGCCCTTACAAAATCCAACTGAGAGGACACAGGACCATGGCTGATACTTAGTTTATGAATCTTGCAGGGTGGTCTGGTTTTGTTAGTTTATTAATAATATATTCTCAAAATTAGGATGTAGGTCAATTTATACCTCAGAAAAAGTCTGAATTGGTTTGTAGAAAATGTCACTTAGATCAATAGTAAGTGATTTGGAGCCATATAATTTTTCTCCCTTCTACTCCTACTCATTTAAATGCGTTCCATCTTAATCTCATAATACTTTCTCACCATGTCTCTGTCAATGCTATCCAATCCCTACCTTCCTCTCATTGACAATAAAGAATTGAAGTTTATACACAATCATTAACTTTGCTACATCTCAGGAAGATTCAGCTAGTTGACCTCTTTGGTTCCACAAGAGAAGCAGTGCTCCAGCAGTTTCTTAATTCATGTAAGGATTACATTATGCCAACCACTTTGCAGATATGTTTTACCACTGAACACTGTGAATTTGGGGCAAATTTCTTCATAGGACCTATTTCTTAATCCACAAAATTCATTTACAGGGTTACTGGTAAGCTTACCAAGTTTCTGTAAAGCAAATAATACCATCTTGTCACATAGTATGATCAGCACACATTTTCTATTATTTATTTTAGCAAATAGCCATTAATAGCCCCATTCCTCTTATCTTAGTCCTGACTATTCTGTGCCTTCCATGCACATTGACCATTTCATCTCCACCATCCACCAATTCAAAATCTGATATCCACTCCTTAGAATCTTACTGAGCAAGTTAGTCAGTGTTCAATTTTCTCCCCTATGAATCCCCAGAAGACAAAAAATACCCAATCTACTACAACCTACCCTGCAAGATTACACTGGAAACTACAAAACCTCAACACAAGATCGTCTTGTCTCTTTATTAGATGAATTCATAAAGATGGGTAACCACTTCCTCAGTATGTTTGATTCAACTATTAATCATGAAAGAGTTTCCATAAATATAAAGGACATCAGTTAATATGAAGTAGTTGTTGGTTCACAACCCTCTCAAGAGCTTCCTGAATGTAATCTGAAACAGGCCCTGATGTGAAGGTCAGGGAGAGACCAAAGAAAGAGACCACTCCAACCTGGTAGGTGGCAGTTTTAATAAGCAAAGGGAACTTATTACACAAGGCTTCTCTTGGGCAGCAGCAAGACGAATGGATCCCTACACCTGCTCGTGAAATCTTAAAAGCTTATAAAAAGGCCTTAACTGGGTTTAGTTATGCATATCGTTCAGGTGTTCTCAACACCACATCATTATCTCAAGGCTATGTCCTTGGAGCAGCCTGTAGGAGTGGGAAAGGTAAGCAGAACCGGCATTCCAAGGACAGGGGAGGGTGTGAAGAGCCTCCGATTCCCCAGTTCCAGCTCATAGGTCAACTGGCAGTCACATCTTTTCGATGACCTTCCCCAACAGGAATGTAACCAATTTATTTAAGAGTAGGAGGAGATTAGGGTTATTTCATCATTAAGTGGGAAGAAAACCTTTGAAACATAGTTCAGTTTCTAAAGGACTTCTCTAGCTCCACAAAAACACACCCACCATTGCTTTTATTACATTTGAAGTTATGAATATAAACCCATCCATGGGAATACTTGTCTGAATCCACCAACGTATGGCACTACAGAGGCCTTAAACAGAACACATTGGAGACTTAGTATGACAGCCTAGAAAATACATAATAGCCTAGAAAATTACAAGACCAACAGAAAAGACATTTTGAAAAATACCATTCAGTTCTAAATAAAGTCCTTTCAATGGTCATGATAATAACAAGCATCATTTATTAAGCAACTATTATGTATTAGATATTATGCTAAGCACTCTACAAACAATGCCTCATTTTCCTTCTCTCAACAAGCCTACGAAGTACTATTCTCCCTGTGGTACTAGTGAGGACAGTAAGTCTTTGAAATGTTAAGCAACTGCCTAACGTTACAGAGTTTGAAAAGTGGCTTAGCCACTATACAATTTGGGTCTGAATTCAAAGCTTATGCTCATTCACCACGTTACTGGAGTTGCCTAATCAATGTGGCTGTCTGAATGAGAACATGTATTTGAAACTTGCTTCATAAACAATGGGCACAAAATTCTGTTACATACTGAGTTCTGATACCCAGATAAATTACACCTTCAAGAAGCTTCCTTCCATCAAGGAAGACAAAATATATCCATGAAAATTATAATACAAGGGAATAAAAGGGATGTCACAAAGAAATTGAAAAGGGAGTCAAAAACTTCCTCCTTTAAAAAGGCACGAGAGTGGGGGTGCCTGGGTGGCTCAGTCCTTAAATGTCTGCCTTCGGCTCAGGTCATGATCCCAGGACTCTGGGATCGAGTCCCACATCGGGCTCCCTGCTCAGTGGGAAGCCTGCTTCTCCCTCTCCCACTCCCCCTACTTGTGTTCCTGCTCTTGCTATCTCTGTCTCTGTCAAACAAATAAAATCTTTAAAAAGGGGGGGGGGGCACGAGAGGGGTGCCTGGGTGGTTCACTCTGTTGAGCGTCCAACTCGGTTTCAGCTCAGGTCATGATCTCATGGGTGGTGAGACTGAGCCCCGCATCAGGCTCCATGCTCAGCAGGGAGTCTGCTTGAGGATTCTCTCCCTCTGCCCCTCCCCCCCAAATAAATCTTTTTTTAAAAAGCATAAAAACCACAATATTATAGGTAAGTTTTATCAAACTTCTGGGGTTTTTTTTTCCTAAAATCAGTTCTAAAGCACTGAAAAAAAAAATAAAAAGGGCACTTTGAGCCATAACTGATTCAAATTTAGAGAGCACACAGACAAAATTACATTTTATATTAATTATCTATTGCTGCTATAACAAATTGCCACAAACTTACTGCCTTAAAAAAATACATTATCTTACAGTTTTGTAGGTCAGAACTCTGACATGGGTCTCACTGGACAAAAGTCAAGGTGTTGTGTTCCCTCTGAAGCTTTCAAGGAAGAATCCATTTCCTTGCCATTTCCAGCTAGAGACTACCTGAATTCCTCGGCTCAAAGCTCTCATCTTACATCTTTAGAACCAGCAATGTCAGGTTAAGTCCTGCTCATATCGTAGCTCTGAACCTCCTTCCATCATCAGCTTACCCCTCTCTGTATCTAACTGCAGCTGGAAAAGGTTTTCTCCTTTTAAGGACTTGTGATTAGATTGGGCCAATGAGAATGATCCAGGATAATCACCCTATCAGAAGGTCTTTAACCTGAATCACTTGTGCAAATTTCCTTTTACCAAGTGAAGTTGTCTATTCACAGGGTTCCATGAAATGGGAAATCTTTGGAAGGCCATTATTCCGCCAACCTCACAGGCCATTTTCAGCTATAACTATGAGTGCAAAACTAGTAAATAAAATACTGAGAAAAAAACAATTAAAAGTCATATATCGACACAATTCAGTAATATCAAAGAGAGCTCTTTTTCTTCCAAGAATGAATTCAGGCAAGGAATAATGTAAGTCACTCTATCCACCAATTAAAGAGAAAAACCCTATGATCATCTGGATGCTGAGAAAAGCATGTATTGAATCCAATACCCCTTCATAAATAAGCTCTTAGATTAATAGAAGAAAGTCTTCTTAACATGACAAAAGAGTCTACCAGAAACCTATAGGAAACCTCATAATGAAGAAACACTAGAAGCCTTTCATTAAGGGCAAAAAGAATAACAGTGATGTATGCACCATGTTGCACCATGACTATTCAATGTACAGATTTGATGAAGTAAAATGAGATAAATAAGTGAGGTATAATCTGGAGAAGAAGAGATAAAGCTCATTATCTATACCTATCATTGAGTACAAAGTACAAGAGAAATGACCAAAAAACTACTAGACTTAATACCAAAGTTTGCTAGGTTAGCTTTAATATAATATATACCCCATTCGTGGTTGTAAAAATAAACAGCACAAAAAACTATGACAAATACTTAGCAATAAATTAAACACAAAAAGATATATTAAGACCTATATAAATAATATACTAAAACTTTACCAAAGAACATAAGACTAAATAGCTACAGACACTGCCAGGTTCTGACGGGAAGACTAAATTTCAGAGATAAGTCTGTGATTTGGGGAGATGTCAAGATTTGGAAAACGTCAAATCTCCCCCAAATTAATCAGTAATCTACTGCAATCTCAATCAATTTCCAAATAAGATCTTTGTATTGATTTTATAAGCTGAAAATATTTCATATGCAACAAAAAAGAGGGAAGAAAATTTTAGAAAAAGAATAGAGAAGGTATTGGTATAAAAACATACAACCTATAATAATATAAATAGTAAGGCATAGGTGCAAAAAGATTAACCGAGCAGAATAAAAAGTCCAGAAACTCGCCAGTGTACGTATAGGTATTCAGTACAGGACAAATGTGACATTTCAAATCAGCAGAGAAAAAAGGGCAATTCACTTGTGCTGGTAATAGACAATTCAGTAAATGATAATATGAACAAAAAAGAGCAACAGTTAACATAAGAGAAAATATAAAATGACAAGGGGCTCAACTTACTAGTAATGGTAAAAAGAACAAATGAAAGCAATAAATACTATTTTTCATCCATCAGCCTAAGAGAAATAAAAAATGATAATATGCACTACTGATAACAGGTATGGGCATAAGAATATTCTTTCACTATTGGTAGAAATTTGTTATATTCAAAAAGTCTTTTTGGTGAACAATATAGCAATATCAACATTCTGAGTATGCACTTAATCCAGCAATTTCTAATCCATAAACATATCACAGTGTTTGCAAACTTTACATATTCATTGAAGCATAGATCTAGTAACAAAAAACTGGGAAGTCTAAAAATCCTTCAAAAGAAAAAATAGTTAACATGAAACTTAATACATTCATCCCATACAGTTGTTTAAAAATTTTTTTTTAGGGGCACCTGGGTGGCTCAGTTGGTTAAGCATCTGCCTTCAACTCAGGTCATGATCCCGGGGTCCTGGGAAGGAACCCTACCTCAGGGAGCCTGCTTCTGCCTCTGCCCTTCCTCCCTCCTCCCTCTTACTCATGCTCTCTCTCTCTCTCTCTCTCTCTCTCTGCCTCTCTCTCTCTCTCTAAAAAATAAAATCTTTCTAAAAAAATTTTTTTTAAACCAAACCCCACAGGGATCTCTGTGTCCTATCTTGAAAACATCTCTAAGATAATTGCTAAAAACAAAAAAAGAAGTTGAATAACAGAAGAAACATAACCAAACAAAAAACAAAATTATACATTTGTATAAGAACTCCTATTGACACATGGAAAGAGGATAAAATCAATAACTCACAAAACAGTGTGATTAAGAGGGCAGCTTCCTAGGTGACACTTCCTGAGATTGTGATTCAGTAGGTCGGGGCTGATGCACAGGCACCTCCCTCCACCTTTAACAATCTCCCACGTGATTTCAGTTAGAGAGTCCATGGCCAGCATCTTGAGAAATTCCAACTTAGAGGGATACAGTTTATCAAGGAGTAATACGATTTACCTGCAGGCTCCTGAGTGGCTTTGGCAAAGGACTGAAGGGGAAATTCTAAACTATACTACTCTGTATACTTAGTTGTTTGCACTTTTTTTTAACGATTTATTTTAGAGAGAGAACGAGCCCCAGTGGGAGGGACAGAGGGAGAGAGAGAATCTTAAGCAGTCTCCACGCCGAAGGCGGAGCCTGCCCCCAGGCTAGATCTCAAGACCCTGAGATCGCTTCGGGAGCCAAAACCAGGAGTCGGTCGCTCAATGGACTGTGCGACCCAGGTGCCCCAGTTTGTACATTTTAAAGCAATTAAAACAAAAACAAGGAAAATACAAAAAAGAAAGTGAGGTGTCTTTAGTCACCTCACATAAAATCTATGAGAAATCAAAAGAAGAAAATATCGTCACCTGGGCAATCAAGGAAAGTTCCTAGAGGAAGTGGCATTTAAAATGAAGTTTGAAGGAAAAGCTAAGATTAGAACAAGTAAAATTGAGGGTAGAGGAGTAAGATAAGAACACACAAGAGGAAATAGACTTTGAATTAGGGAATATTTCCACTTCATAGAATTCAGGGCACTGAAGAGAAATTATTAGGAATTAAGAGTTTCGTAGTTAAGTCAGTATTTTTGAAGAATCTTGGTTATCGGGCTAAAGATTTTGACTCTACAAATAGTGAAAAATGACTGAAAGTTTCAAGCCTAAGAATCGTGTGATAGACTAATATTCTAAGAAGCTTCATTGGATACCAGGATGCACTGAAGGGCAACTGGAAGCTATAGTCCTTTACAGAAGAAATGAGCACGAATTGTGGCAGAGACTTGGAGACAGAGGCAGAAGGAGGCAGGGCTCTGAGTAGAGAATATACAAGGGAGCGGTGAGGAGGGAGGAGTTCACCCTGGGAGGTTCTGCATTTAGGGAAGTATAAAACGTGGCCAGATTTCAGAAGAGCTTAAGGATAGGCTTGGGGATCAGCTGCAGAGAAGTCAAAATTAACATCAAGATCTAGCTAAGGGGGCAGAGAAAGGAAAAGAGGACCAAAATGGATTTTCAAGAAAAATCTGCTCAGGAGGTAGTAGACCAGTTTTTTAAAACAATTCAAACAAAGCAAAGAAAAAGTAGTCAGAGATGTAGGATGAGAAGTAGAACATGGATCTTGGTCAAGCACACCACCACCTCTCCACCACTACCCTCACTGGTCTGGAAATTTTATTTTATTTATTTTTTTAAGATTTTATTTATTTGACAAAGAGAGAGAGTACAAGCAGGGGGAGCGGCAGGCAGAGGGAGAGGGAGAAGCAAGCTCCTTGCTGAGCAGGGAGCCCGATGCGGTGCTCGATCCCAACACCCCAGGATCATGACCTGATCCGAAGGCAGATGCTTAACCGACTGAGCAACCCAGGTGCCGCTGGTCTGGAAATTTTAGTTTCATTTTTCTATTGGCTAGAAAAGTGGTTCCCAAACATAGCAGTTAATCAGAATCACCTGGGAATGAGGACATTAAATTAAAGAACATGGAGGCAGCAACTCTACAACTTATTATTCAGTAGGTTTTATGCGGCATCTCAAAGTCTGTGTATTTAAAAAGTTCCCTTGCAGTTTGGGGGCCATTAACCAGATATAATTTGGGTTATAGTATGAAAGGAAAGGTAGTGAACACTGAAACCAAATTAACCCACATAAATAAAGCATAAATAACTTCCATAAAAATTGTTACGCATTTCAAAAAAAAACTATTATATCTTAGGATATGTGGGAAAGTAATAATTGGAGGAGAAAGACAAAGCTGAGCTAAATTTCTTCACTTAAAAAAGTCGAAAGTTACTGTTTTATCTGTTTTTATAATTAGATGTGACAAAGATAAAAGAAAGGATATTATATTTTGAGTATTTGTAGGCTTCTCCCTTACCCCTGTGTCCTAACAAGGTTTCTGGCCCCATGCTGAGCTTGGGGTATTAATTAAGCAGCTTATCTGAAAAATTAGAGAAGGGGAAAACTAAATGAAGCCCTGAGAGCCTATATTGATCTGTATAAAAATGAAAATGGCTTAGCAACTGAGAACCTACTCAGTGTCAGGCATTGTTCCAAATACTTGACATATATTAACTCATTTAATCCTCACAGCAACCCCATGAATAAATACTTCTTTCATTTTACACATGGAGCTAGTCAGAGTTTCAAACAGAATCAAATTCAGACAGTCTAGCTCCAGAATGCTCAGTCTTAACCACTACCCTGTACGGCTTCTCATAAGAAATACCAAATGGCTGAGCCAAGGAGGGAGGCTGAGAGGCCCAGAAACCAGTGCGACACTTGGGACAAAATATTTTGGGGAAGTATATGGGGAACAGAGAAATAAAAGATATCAAATAAGTTCTCAAAAATCAAATTTATAAATGAAATATGTGAAGTGATAGGGGATACTTTTTAAACTACCAAATTAGGAAATCTTGATTAAATGGTCAATATTCTGAAAACGTGTCCATTACTAAAATAAACTTAAGGAGGAATAAAAATCTGAAAGACCAATGAGCATAGCGTATGTTATAGTAACAAAGAATTACCTCTCAAAAGGACACCACCTCTAGATCCACATGCTTCAGGATTTCGTTCCTTCAAACTTAAAGAAAAGATTTCCATACCAAATAATCTGTTGCACAAAATAAAGAAAAGGGGAAAGCTATCCAATTTGTTCAAAAGAACAAATACACCACTTATACCAAAACCTAAAAAGATAGTACTAGAAAATAAAACCATGTACACTTCTCACTTAAAAACTTAGTGATATCAAAAATAAAATCTTCAATACTTACTTTAGCAATTCACTAAAAGACCAATGAGGATTTATTCCAGAATCTCGAGGATAGATCAATCGTAGTAGTTAGTATGAGATGTTAACCTATCAGTGCATCAATGAGGGAAAACCATATGAACATCTCAAAAGATCCTTGAAAAGAATTTGAATTCAAAACCAATATCTGAAACAAAACACACAATGAAAAATTTCTTAAGAATGAAAAAATACATTCTTTAAATATTCCCTTTAAATTAACTATCAAGATTATGTTTAATGATGAAAATACTAGAAGTGTTTCCATTAATGTCAGGAACATGCCAGGACCTGCTTTCACTGCTTACTTGAACAAAAATTATTAAACAATGCTTTAAATCTGGATTTAAAAAGTAAGAGGCATAACAAATGAAAAGCAAATAAGTGATTATTATTTTTAGAAAAAAGTGCTTAATAAAAAATTTAGTGAGATGGCCAAATGTTTTAAAATGTAATATATTTTCTATAAAGTAATACTCAGAAAATATAAAACGAAATTCAAGAAGGCAAAATCAGCATATGCAATAATAGCTCCTTCCTATATTGATTCCAGAGAAATAATAGCATGTTTTAAATCATTTGATATAAATATAGCTGCATTGAAAATTAGAAGGTAAGTCTCCAGAGAACTGTGAGCCCTCTTTAAGAACAGAAAGCAAGAATACTTTTTCAGTCCAAAAGACTAAAACAGGAAGACTCAGGGACCCCAGCCGGGAAGCTGCAGTGGCAAAGCAAGAAGCTCCTAATACCTGAAGAAAGTCACCACCATGAAAGATGACAAATCCAACAAATGGAAGCACTTGGAAGCTGATGAAATGGAATAAAAGGAGTATACAGAACACAAGTTAAAACATGTATGTTTAGTATCCTCAAAGGAGGAAAATGCCATAAAATAACAAAGTTCATTAAAGGGTAGCAGATACTTCAAGGGGAAGGAAGGAAGGAAGGAAAAGAAAAAAGAAAGTAGAAACCTAGGAAAAAAATTTTTAAATAGCCTAAGAAATAAATTACTGGCCGTAAGATTAAACTGAAGAATTCTTCCAGAAAAGAGCACAAAGAAATAAAGAGGTAAAGATACGAAAGAAACATGAAGATTAGATAGAGTTCCAACATATCTTAGAAATCAGAGTTCCAGAGAATAGAGAAAAGAGAAGAAAGGAAATGCTGAAAAAAAAAATGCCAACATTTTCCCAGAATTTAAGAATGATTAAAATCCTTCAATAAAAAAGAATTGCTAAATAAAAACAGTTTTTCTAAACTTACACATACGAAATTTCAGAAGATTTAGACAGTTTTCTAAAAGCTGAGTGAGAGAAAAAGACATATTACCTACAAAGGAATGGGAATCAGATTGGCACCAAAGTTTTTATTGGCATCTTTAGATTTCAAGAATCTATGCAATGAAAATGCATTATTTTGAAAATGTTAAATATTAGCAAAAAATAAAAAAAAATTTAAAGGCAAAGCTTTCTGCTGCCAAAAATGTAGTTAATTGACAGCGGGACCACAGAATGGTTTCTTTCTGGTAAGAAAATCAGCAGTATTAATTAAGAGCCTTAAAAATGTTCATATTCTCTAGCCTATTAGGAATCTATTCCAAAAGGATGATCAGAAATGTAACATATCACAAGTGCAATGAGCCAAAGTTGTAGAATTTGAGAACAAAAATCAAAAACATCCTAAATTTTCCAAATTAAGGAAAAGGTTAACTAAATCATGGCTGAGCCATATGATGCAATATTTGCCATTGGTAATACAGAGTAAGTGCTAATGAGATAAGATGCATTAGGTGAAAGGGCAAGTCAAAAGTGGTTGAAACAATAATGACATCTATTATCTGACTTAAGAATTTGGGATGTGAGGAAAAAGTGTAGTTAAACTCTGGCAAACATGGCTTGCTGCCATCTTTATCTCTTCTTCTTTCTCAGAAAGAGAACTCTGATTTTTTAAAGATTTTATTTATTGAGAGAGAGAGAGAGAGAGAGAGAGCATGAGTGGGGGGAGGGGTGAAGGGAGCCGGACAAGCAGACTCCCCACTGAGCACTTAGCGGAGAGCCATCCCAGCACCCTGGGATCATGACCTGAGCTGAAGTCAGATGCTTAACTGAGCCACGCAAGCACTCCAAGAACTTTGATTTTTAGATGGGCATATAGCTACCCCCAAACTTACCACTTTCCCCAGATTCTATAAATACTAAATACCGGTCAAAGTGATATAAGCTGAAGTGTTTCATGTAACTTCCAAGAAGTGTCATTAAAGTAGGGATGAGGGGAGTACATTTGCCTCTTGTACTTCCTCCTTTCTCTTGATTGGAATTCAGAAGTGATGGCTGGAAATTAAGCAGACATCTTGCACTATGAGGAGGAAGCCATGTTCTGAGTGGAAGGGGAAAAAGAGAGAAGGAAGCAGGATCTTTAACACTAAGAAGCATCACATCTGCTCTAGAATACCTACCTCTAGACTTCTTATGTGAGAAATAAACTGGTATTAAGCCTCGGTTGTTGAACTTTTTGATATACACACCTGCACCTAATCCTAAGATCTGGGCTCTACCCTTAGAGTTTCTGATTCAGTGTATCTGGGGCTGGGGCTGAGGGAAAATACTGCTGATTTTCTTACCAGGAAGAAACCATTCTGTGGTCCCGCTGTCAGTTAACTACATTTTTGGCAGCAGAAAGCTTTGTCTTTAATTTTCTTTTATTTTTGTTAATATTTAACATTTTAAAAATAATGCATTTTCATTGCATAGATTCTTGAAATCTAATTTGCATTTCTAACTAGTTCCCAGATGATGCTGATACCTCTGGTTTAGGGACCACACTTGTAGAACCACTGCACTGATGGAGATAATAACCCAGTCGTTCTCAACACTTGTTTTACATTAGAATCACTGGGGCGGGGCGTGGGGGTGGGCGGCGGAGGCTAGGACGGGCGCAGGGAGAGTCTTTAATAAAACACACCATCTACCTGGGACTCACTCCAGAGGAGACTGATTTAATTGATCTGTGCTGGGCCTGGGTATGGGTGTAGGTTAAAAATCTTCAAGATGATTATAAGGAGTACGCCAGGAGAGGATACTGTAACCCTCTCCTGCTTACTGTTTACAGCAATGAGACAGAAATACCTGTGTTCCCCCACAGACGGGAATGATATTTAGAAAGCTGCACTTGAGGACCTAGGATTTGAAGCCAAAAGACTGAGGTTTAAGCAACTGCTCAGTACAGTGTAGTTTCTCTGGACCTTGGTTATTTTACCTGTAAAATGATGATGATAATATTTACATCATCGGGTTTTGTAGAGTGAATGATAGGACATAGGTGAAAGCACTTTGTAATCTCAAAGTATTACACAGAAATAACAAGGGAGTACACCCAGCAGATCATCTGTGGAGATCCTGAGTCCATTCAGCTCCGGAACAGGATTGAAGAATTGAAAGAAGTAGGGGGAAAAACAAGAGAGAAGATGGGAGAAATAATGTAGGACTCCTCTGTGACTCCCTGCTACAGAGGACTGAAATAGATAGGATCCTCCATTTCTCCTGCCACAGGTGCTACCTTCCTTCCTTCCCTTGATTAAAAAAATGGTATTTCCACAGGTGTTCCTAGTCTGAAATAATTCCTCTGGGTGAACTATTTGGCCCGGAGCACACAGACCTTGCCTGCATTGGAAGCGAGTGTTGAAGAATGGATGTTCCTGCTATTAAGATCATTACACTGCCATCAGTAATGCAGCTTGAAATCTCCTGTCACTGGGGTGGTTCCCAAGTGGCTGTTTTATATCCAGGTGTTTGGCTGAGGATGTGTCAGATGTCAGGAACTGACCCTAATACTTCTAACTTCGGGATAAATGTTACTGGGCAGAGGGGGTTTGGTTCATCTCTGGAGGGCCTCAGATGCCAGGCTAAGGGGTTTGCACTTTATTCTGTAGCCTGTAGAATTCATTGGTTTTAATTTAAGAAGTGACACAGAATAGTGTTCTGAGAATATCAGTGTGATGGATTAGACGGGGGTGAGGCTGACATCAAAATGACAAACCACAGAAGTTACTGAAGTAATTCATGGGTTAGGACCTCAACCTGGGTAGTAGGAATGGGATGTGAAAAGATATGATAAATGCAAGAAATGGAGTGAATAAAGACGAACAACACTTGGCCTTCACAGTTGTCCGGTTCTTTTAGTAAATACTGACAGCCTTCAACAACTAAAGATCGATGAGAGCTACCCTCTCCCTTTACTATTAGGTAGTGTCCTCCAGTGAAAGCAAGTTTCAGACTTGTAACTACACAGATAAATATTTATCAACAAGCAGGCACAAAAAAACACTACACAAAAAAATATTTGGTGCCAAAGCACTAAACAGCATTCTAGATTCAGGGAGCCATTCTGAAGGCTGTCAGTATGCCATAATCTGAAGCTTCTTCCACAAACTCCATTTAGGCAAAAACAGAAGTGCCTGTACAATATCCTAGCAAGCCATGTATCTTGAACACCTGTTATTTCCACAACGAAAAATTATCATCTTTTAACATACCTCTAGTGCAGATTAACAGTGATAGTGGAAACACTTGTGCATCCAACTTTATAGTGAAGATTCCTGATTAGTCTTTCAAATGCTAATTATCCACCCTGGAGTGTGCAGATGAAAGTTAACTCTCAAACACATACACATCTCACTGCAGTATTCTAAAGTACACTGACAAGATAGCAAGCATCAAAGATAGTTTCAAGGTCACAAGGCTGTGGATCATGTTTGAGGAAGATGAAAAGGCACCATTTTAATGAGGGACCTTCATGCTAAGGAACAGGAAACAGCTGTGGCTGATTTAAGCAGAAAAATTTATTGGAGGCTAGTGGGTAGCTCACAGGACAGCTGGAAACGGAGCTTGGACTTGCGTGGTCAGAATACAACCAGTAACAACACACACTGAACTGATGGGAGAGGGCTCTAGGGTTGCCGTGGCCTGCACAAGCATACTGAGTCGCAGACACCACGAATCCTGGATGCTGGATGCAGACCACTAGAACCACTCTCACTATTGCCCCAGGAGCCTACCTTGCTATACTCCTGCAGTTACCCAGGAAGCATGGCTTTCTGTGTTTGCTTGTGTTCGCTTTTTTGAGTCAACAGCTCCCAGCTGGTGAACATGATTGGTAGAACAAGTATGTGGCATTTCAGATTCAGCCACTAGACTGAGGTGGGGAATTCCCTAAACGCAGAATGATGGTTCAGAGGGTGGGAATACAAAACCAACCAACCAACAAAATATATACGTATAAATAAATGTCCATTAAAGGTAAGTTGAATTAGAAGTGATGGCAATTCAAGTAGAAACATCTAGCAGGTAGTTGGAAATGTGACACGTGTTCCCCCAAAGAGCCAGAGTTACGGATCTGGGAGTTGGCTAGTGACTGCTTTTAGAGTTAAGACAGGAGTCTGGACAGAATCTCACACTTTTTATTTACGTAGGAGGAATCTGAGTCTGAGAGTGCTTTATCACTATTGATCTGTTGCACACCCCAAATCCCCAACATCTATTAAATGAAAATGAAGAAATTCACATTCTATCAGCAAAGACAGGAATAGCATAGATGATACTAACAGAAAATGGGAGAGAACTAGTGATTGCTGAAGGCCTATTGTGTACTATTACTTTATTTAACAAATATTTAAGTACCAACTATGGTACTACACCAGGCTGATTTAATGGTGAGCAAAACTGGACATGTCCTGGCATTTGAGGAAATGAAAGCAGACTGGGGTGCACACAATTGGGGGAGTGTTGTGGGAGATTACGCTGGAGGTAAAAAAGGGCCAGTCTACAGAACTTGTCCATACCTGTTGAAGGATTTTGAGCTTTACCCTAAAGGGGATAAAACATCTAAAGTTTGTAAGGTATTTGTTTACATACATGATCTCACTTAATCCCTACAACAACCCTGTAAGGTGGGTGTTATTAGGGTCCAATTAACACCTGAGGAAACTGGGGTTCAGAGAGATTGACCTAAGAGCTACAAGCAGCAGAAAATGATGGGAGGGATAGAAAGCAGGCAGAAAGGGAAGGCTTCTCAGAGAGGAGGAATTCATACTTTTTGAAGGCCTACCTTCTGCCAGAAAAAAAAGTTTACACAATATCTTTGCAAGAAAGGTTTAGTTTTTGTTTTGTTTGTTTTTCAGAGAAACACAGGTTGCATATAGAAAAGAGGAGCAACCAGGTTCCAAACTCCAAAATCACCGGACTCAGCTGTTGTGAAGGGCTGCCTCCCCCTACGTTTATTCAATGAGTTCAGAGTACAAATGAGAATCAGGCCGGGGTGACTGATGAATCACAGACCTGTACCTCTGAAGCAAATAATACTTTATATGTTAATTAAAAATAAAAAATAAAAAAGGCTGCTGAACGTGTAAGGGATAGGTGGAAGAAGGGGAATGGAACAGGCCAGGCCTGGGGAGCTCAGTGCTGTATGTCGGTGGAGTAAAGACCCAGGCAGTGATTTAAAAGGAGTCTTAATTAGAAAAGGAGGCTAGAAGGGCTTTGAAGGCGAGCCTAAGAAACTTGGGCTTCTGCTGGTCAGCGGACACAAAGCCATGCATTATGCTACGGATACTAAAGAACCGCAACGCCTCCTGCGGTATATACAGCCCACGTGTGGACCATTCCGCCCGTCCCGTCCCACTTTCCGTCCAGCCGGAGGCGGCGGCCTGAAGTCTTCATGGGCACGGTCTACGTGATTCTTCGTGCTCTTCCCACTCCCTGTTCGCCGCCGATCCTAGGTCCCAGAAGGCGACGGAGGCCGGACTCAGCCGGCACCCTATGTGTGGGGGGGTGCTCTGTGTGTTGTCGCAGCGCCGGGCACACCTGGGGCGGCGGCGGCACGGGGTGTTTGAGCGGGGAGGGGGCCGGGCCTCAGGGAGGAAGCGCGCCGCGCGGTTTGACCCCGGCGGCGCTCCGTACCGTCGCGGACCGAGCGGCAGGAACATGGCGGCCGCGGTCGGGCCGGTAACGGAGAAAGTTTCCAAGGAGACTGGCCTCTGTTAGTGCCTGTGGCCTCGGGCCCTCGGACCCCCCTCCCCCCCGGCGTGCCACCTCCCAGCTCCGAGTCGCAAGCTCAGCCCCAAGGGCCCTCCCTTTACTGTGTTGGCCCCAGAGCCGACTCCGGGGGTTGAGAGAGCGTTGGTGGCGGCGGCCGAGTCAGGTAGGGAGGTCGGGGTGAACAGTGGGGTGGCAGGACCTGAGCATAGACACCGCCCAGGTCTCTGCGTAGTTCGAGCCCCTAGCTCCGCACAGCCTGTCGGTCACCCGGCGCCGAGATTGCGATACCTGCCCCGAGAGGAGTTGACGGTGGGGGTTGGAGGCTGGAAGGTGGGATGCTCCATATCCCCCGCGGTTCCCCAGGCACTTGGGCCCCCAGTTGTCGTTGCCATCTCCCAAAGTAGAGGGGTGGTAGAGAACAGGAAGAATTGCTGTTGTTGCCCCAGTACTAAGAGATTGAATATTTAAAGTTGCCATTCTCCTCGTATGTAGTGGGCCCAGAGGGTTAACATGAATTCATAGAATCAAAGCACGGGAATTCCCCGACCTTAGGTGCTCAGTATAGTTCTTTCAGCTTTTGACGCTTCTCCTAGATGGGACGGAAATTGTTTCTGAGTCCAAAGCTGACGCAAGTGATAAGAGTGTGTATGTAGTGGCTCTATTGAGCCATTCCCTAGAGGTAGGACACGGACGAGAACTCACTGGTTTAGAGGAATTTGGATGAATTAAGTGAAGGCTGAAGTAAGGCGAAAAGAGAAAGAAACCAAACATTCATGGACTCTCCCTTAGTTTTATTACTTACGTGCTGTGGGATATTATTACAACTTTAGTCTCTTCATGTATTACTAAGTGTCCAATAACTGGCATTGTTATTAAATATAATTATTTCTATATTAGTCTCTATTTCTTTCACAGGTATTTGTTGAATATCTGCTTGGTGCCAAATTTTCTAACAAGACACGGGTACACAGTATTAAAGACAAACTTTCAGAGACCTTGTGAGCTAGTGGGAATGCAGACCTTAAGCAAATGACAATCAGCACTTTGCTATTACTAAATATAGGTGGTGAAGGAGAGGAGGGTTAAAGTAGGATGTGGGGTTTTATAAAACAGACTCTGGGAGCTCCCCTCTGCAGACTGACTCTTCCGTGCTCCATTTTTATCTGTCTCACAAGTAATTTCTCATTGAATCAAGTAATGGCAGACCAGTTGAAAAGATTCTGTTGCTTTGTTGTCTTACTCTCTGATTCAGCCAGTTTGTCCTTTGAAGAAGTTCAGAATGTGGAAAGACTTGTAAATTAGCCATTCAAAAATATTCTGCATGTTGATTTTGACAGTGTGGTTGCATATATTCTATGATCTGGATGTTATGGGTATAATTTACATGTTTACCTTTTTTCTTTTTTTTAAGTATTTATTTGAGAGAAAGAGTGAGCACAGTGGGAGTAGAGGGAGAGGGAGAAGCAGACTCCCCGCTGATCAAGGAGCTGGACGTGAGGCTTGATTGCAGAACCCCGAAATCATGACCTGAGCTGAAGCAGCCACTTAACCGAGTGAGCCACCCAGGCGCCCTTGTTTACCTTTTTTCTAGGGTTTTACTTCTAAGAGAGCTGGTGCTTTTATTTCTTTCAGACAGATTAATATATGTATATAATTAGGGAGAGAGAGAATAATTGAAGACATGGAAATAGTTGAGATTGCTCATAGAAAGTGTACAGTGAGAGAAAAGCCTAGGCCTGGGATTGAACATCCAAAGGATGGATTGAGAATCAAGAGTCTGCAAGAAGACGGAGAAGGAGAGGTCACTGAGTTAGAAGAAAATCTAGAGGCTGGTCTTTGAAAGCTAAAGGAAGGGCAGGTTTCAGAAACTGAGAGGAGTCAACAATGTCAAAGGTTGTTTGAAGAAAGTGCAGGATAATAAATGAAAAGTACGCGTTGGTTTTAGGAGCTTATAGGTCACTTTAGAATTTGGCAGAGCAGTTTGTTGTATGGTGGGAACCATTGTTGAGTGGTGTGAGAAGTGAAGCAATCATAGAATAGCTGTCAAAAGAGGACAGAAGATTGAACTTGGAAGAGAAGATGGGGATGTGTGAAGATTGTTTTTGTTTCTGGGTTTTTTTGGTATTGATTTTAAAAAGAGCTTTGCAAATGTTTAAGTGCTAATGGATAAGAGAAGAGTGGGAGTTTGAAGAGCCAAGAGACTGTGAAGTTCTGGAAGAGGTAGAGGGGAAAAGATAGCCAGTATGTCTGAAAGATTTAGCCTTAGATAGGGAAGGGACACCCTTCTTCCCCTGTATCAGGAGATGTCAGTAGAGGTGGGTTTGTGGTGTTGGAAACTCAAGTAAGCTCTCTTCTGACAACTCTGTTGGAGGCAGTCATCTAGTGAGAGTGCAGTGCGTGGGAAGTGGGTGTCAGAGATTTGAGGCTAAGGAAGAGAGGTTGGATACTCACAGAATGGGAGAGTGTTGACCAAAGAAACAGAAGGATGTCTCATGAGTTGAGTGGCAACCATTGAGCCTGGTGTGTGATTGTTTTTTTCTTCAGCAGTGTTCAGTTGTCTAAGCCCAGACTGTACCATCAACCCTTTGAGGATCTGTATTCCAACCTGTTTGTTGAACGATTATATTACAGGAGTGATGCTAAAAAAAAAAAAAAAATGCAAAGCACTCAGGATTTTATCAATGTCTTACATATAAGCAAAAAGATAAAGCCAGAATATACCAAAGGAAGACATTTTTTTAAGCGGTGTATGGTATCTTAAGAAATGATTGGATGAAAATGTGATTGAGGAAAATCAGAATACTTAAATAGGTTTATCTGTAAAAAAAATACACTTGCTGAAGCAGAATTAGTGAGAAGTAGAATTAGTAATAGTACTTAGAACGTCCCAGAGACTGTAAGATTGTCACTCGGTAAAATCTTCTCCAGCCAAATGAGTAATTAAGGGTTAATTCCAGGTTATCATGTTTCTGTCGAGTCTTTTAGTGTCCTACTATTTTTTTTTTCTTTAAAGATTTTATTTGTCAGAGAGAGAGTGTGCACAAGCAGGGGGAGTGGCCGGCAGAGGGAGAAGCAGGCTCCCCGCTGAGCAAGAAGCCCAGTGCAGGACTCCATCCCAGGCCTCTGGGATCATGACCTGAGCTGAAGGCAGACAGACGCTTAACCGACTGAGCCACCCAGGTGCCTCTCATGTGTCTTACTGTTAAAGTATAAATAAGCCCATCACAAACATTTTTTTGAATTTTTGTCTGGTTGAGTTCTCCATGGATATTTATTGTGACCATGAGCTGTTGAATGGATCAGTTCTGAAACAGTATAACATAAACTTTGAAGAATTATCTGGTAGATAAAGCATTTTTTGGCCATTGTCATGTTTTAAGTGCAGTTTGTGGGGGCACTCAAAGACTAAAATAATTATCTGGGTTCTTTAACGAATAATTGTTAACTTTTTAAGAGTAAAAGTATAAAGTTTGGGGGCACCTGGGTGGGTCAGTCGTTAAGTGTCTGCCTTTGGCTCAGGTCATGATCCTAAGGTCCTGGGATTGAGCCTCGCATCGGGCTCCCTGCTGGGCAGGAAGCCTCTTCTCCCTCTCCCACTCCCCCTGCTTGTGTTCCCTCTCTTGCTGTGTCTCTCTCTGTCAAATCTTAAAAAAAAAAAAGTATAAAGTTTAACTTATAGTAAATATTGGTTAGCATTCTAACTTCAGAATTTTGACTAGAAAGTTCAGGAATTGGTTTGCTACAGGACAGTATTTAGATCTAGAAAGGAGGTTTGATAATCCAAGTAATTTAGTAGAGATCAAAGTATAGGGAAAATTATGGGTTAACTTCAGGGACTAACTTTAATGCAGTTAAACTTTACTTTTGGTAAGTTTATTAGTTAAACAGTGTAAAGACTAAGATTTTATAGCCTGTTAGAGCTGCCTTATAAAAAGATGGAGAGGATTTTAGGTAGGAACGGTTGCTATTACTGGATACTAGTGCTTTTCAAAGTAGATGTAATGATGAAGCCCATCATTCCGTTTAGCTGCTGAGTAGTTTTTGATTGTGCCAGATCCATCTTCTACTATCTAAGCTAGGTTGAATATCTCACATTTACACATTGTAGTTGAAAAACTAACCATTGAAGTAAGAATGGCTTAGTCTTTGGAAAAACAGTTTCACTGGTGGTGATTTAGTCATACTTCTTAGCATATGTTAAGCAGAAAGCGCTGCCATTTTTATATGGATAAACTGAGTTTTTAAACCAGAAACAATTACCATTAAGATACATGCAAGTCAAATTTAAAACTGAGTTTCAGAAGAAGCTTTATTTCTCATTTCTTTATTATTTTCTACAAAGAAGAGAGATATAAAATATAAATTATATAAAATTAACACTGACCTTTTTTTTCTTCTTTTTAGATTACTATAAACAAAAATTCCACCAGAGGAAATGCTGAAATAGGAGTTACGGATACGTTGGATTTGCTGGATGAAAAACAAGCAGTAAATTTTTGTACCACGGGGAGAAAGCCCAAATTGCCAGATTACATGTGTAAATCACTGCGTTACTGCTTTAGTCATTGTCTGTATTTAGCAATGACAAGACTGGAAGAAGTCAACAGAGAAGTGAACATGCATTCTTCAGTGCGTTATCTTGGCTATTTAGCCAGAATCAATTTATTGGTTGCTATATGCTTAGGTCTTTATGTAAGATGGGAAAAAACAGCAAATTCCTTAATTTTGGTAATTTTTATTCTTGGTCTTTTCGTTCTTGGAATTGCCAGCATACTCTATTATTATTTTTCAATGGAAGCAGCAAGTTTAAGTCTCTCCAATCTTTGGTTTGGATTCTTGCTTGGCCTCCTATGTTTTCTTGACAATTCATCCTTTAAAAATGATGTGAAAGAAGAGTCAACCAAATATTTGCTTCTAACTTCCATAGTACTAAGGATCTTATGCGCTTTGGTGGAGAGAATTTCTGGGTATGTCCATCATCGACCCACTTTACTAACCACAGTTGAATTTCTGGAACTTGTTGGATTTGCTATTGCCAGCACAACCATGTTGGTGGAGAAGTCTCTGAGTGTCATTTTACTTGTTGTAGCTTTGGCCATGCTGATTATTGACCTGAGAATGAAGTCTTTCTTAGCTATTCCAAACTTAGTTATTTTTGCAGTCTTGCTGTTTTTCTCCTCATTGGAAACTCCCAAAAATCCAGTTGCTTTTGCATGTTTTTTCATCTGCCTGATAACTGACCCTTTCCTTGACATTTATTTTAGTGGACTTTCAGTGACTGAAAGGTGGAAACCCTTTTTGTACCGTGGAAGAATATGCAGAAGACTTTCAGTCGTTTTCACAGGAATGATTGAGCTTACCTTTTTTATTCTTTCAGCATTTAAACTTAGAGATACTCACCTCTGGTATTTTGTAATACCAGGCTTTTCCATTTTTGGAATTTTCTGGATGATTTGCCATATTATTTTTCTCTTAACTCTTTGGGGATTCCATACCAAATTAAATGACTGCCATAAAGTATATTTCACCCACAGGGTAGATAACAATAGCCTTGATAGAATCATGGCATCCAAAGGGATGCGTCACTTTTGCTTAATTTCAGAGCAGTTAGTTTTTTTTAGTCTTCTTGCAACAGCGATTTTAGGAGCAGTTTCCTGGCAGGTAAGCGTCTAGTTTGTTTATTATGTCAATGCCTCTGATGTGTGATTTAATGTGTGCTTTAAGAGTTAAATTATTAGAATCGAAAAGTCACGTTCCTGATTTCAAACGGAGATTCTTTTTATTTTTGTTCATGGAGTTGAAGTACTGAATGAATATTGACAGTATCATTTAGTTTGATCTCTAGCAAAGAGGTACCAAAATGTTAGGAATACTCAGCGACTGACATGCCTCCTGCCTTCTAATTGTTCATTAAACACTCAGATTAAAGATTCTTAAATATTAACATTTGAAGGGTGCTTAGAGATTGCACATTAATCCTTTCATTTCACAAAGGAGGAAACTGAATGCCTGAGAAGACACAGAGTGTCTGGTACTAGCCCTAACCGGGTTACCTAGATTCTATCTAGTTCACTGGTCTTTTCACTACAACACATTTCTTTTATATAGCCACTTCCCATGTATGTAAAAGGTGATTAGATATATAACATATCAGGTTCTTAATTATAGATTAGTGGCTCTCCTAAGAAAGAAAAATTGGGTTTTAAAATACATTTGCTGCCCATGATATGTTAAAAAAGTTCTTTTGTAGACAAAGATATTTAAATTGTATGGTTGGAGTTTATAGAATTAACAAGCCTAGTCTTCCATTCTTTGAACATTTATTGACTGCAGGATAGGTCAGATACTGTACTGGCTGCTGAAGATTGCAAGATGAGTAAGAAGTGTCTGTCTTAAGTCACAGTCTCTAATGGTCTAGGGAAGAGGCAAGCATGTAAACAATTATTACAGTGTGAGAAATGTTGTAATTTGAGTACATCAGATTAAGATGTAGGGGAAAAGGGAAGGTCACCTGTGCTTGGTACAGTTTTCTGCTTTGGTCCAGTTACTTGCTACAGAGTGGTTTCTAGATGTGAGTGTTTGAAGGGAAATGTAGAGACTTGCCTGGGCATGGTGTCTTTTTGTCAGTGTGGGCTAGGGCAGGGAGCCTGTGGGGGAGTCAAGTAAATGATAAAAACATTGTGGGTGTTGCCTGAGGCTATATTCCTCACTTTACTTGCTAATGCTGGGGACTATCAGAATCATGATGATGATGATGATGATGATGATGATGGAGGATGTTGTCAGAAACTCTTAAAAGAATTCTGCTTCTTTCCCTCACCTTTTTCCTGTTAGCTCCTTTTCCAGCCCTAACTACCTCACCCCCCCCCATCAGCCTCATTCATGCTTGACACCTTTCCAGATCATCAAATCGTGTTAAGTGTTACTGTCTAAGCCACCGTATCTTTCTTGTTTTTCTTATACCAGTGGTCTTCAAATATGGTATGTGCACCACTGGAGGTACACAAAAGCTTTCCAAAGAATAGGTCAGCAAAAATAATTTTAAGAGTGTCAATTTCCAGATTCTGTCCTTCCATTCAACTTTTTTTTTTTTTTAAGTTGATCTACTTGAGAATGCCTCTCAATTTAGGTGTGGAGTGCTATCTCATTGTGGTTTTAATTTGTATGTCTCTAATGACTAATGATGTTGAGCATCATTTAATGTATTAGTCATTCACTTATCTTTGTTTTTGAAATATCTATTCACATCTTTTGCCCGTTGTTAAATTGAGTTACTTCTCTTCTTATGATTGAATTTTAAGGGTTCTTTTTACATTCTGGACACAGGCCCTTTATTAGATGATTTGGAAATGTTTTCTCCCAGTCTGTGAATTATCTTTTTTTCTTAAAGACACATTTTGAAGAGTACAGGTTTTTAATTTCATGAAGACCAGTTTATCAACTTACTCTTTATGTACTGTGTTTTTAGTATCATATCTAAGAAGTCTTTGCTTAACCCTGGGTCACAAAGATTTTCTTCTATAGTAGCTTTCTTCTAGTGGTTTTATTGCAACTTTTACCTTTAGGTATATGATGTATTTTGAAAAAATTTTTGTCTGTAGTATGATGTAAGGATCTGACTGTTGCAAAATATGGCTTTCTGATTGGTCCAGGAAAAGTCTTTCCTTTCCCCTGTTGAATTGCCTTGATACCTTTGTCCAAAATCAGTGAAATATAAATATAAGGTTTTATTGCTGAGCTCTCTTTTTTGTTCCATTGATCTGTATGTCTGACCTTATACTAGTATTATGCTGTCTCACAAGATATTTTCTAATTACTCTTGAAATTTCTTCTTTGACCTTTGGGTTACTTAAAAATTGGTTGTCTGATGTGATATTTGAGGGATTTCCCACATTTTCTTGTTATTGATTTCTAATTACATGTGATTGGAGAACATACTTTATATGATTTTAGTCTTTTATTAAGACTTGTTTTGTGGCCTACCATGTGTTTTATTCTAGAGAAGACACCATGTTCACTTGAAAAGAATGAGCATTCTGCTGTTATTGGATAGAGTGTTCTATAAATACCAGCTAGGTCAAGCTGGTGGGTTTTCTTCCTAAATCTATATCCTTGCAGATTTTCTGTTTCCATTAGGACAGAGAGAGGGATATTAAAAACCTTCATTATAAGTTGCTAAATTGTGGTTTTGTCCTTTTGATTCTGTCATTTTCTTGTTCAGTGTATTTTGGTGTTCCAAGTATATATATACATCTTTAATTACTATACCTTCTTAATATATAGACCTTTTTATCATTATAATAAACAGCCTAGTTGAGTAGTTATGACAGAGACCTCATGGCTCACAAAACCTAAAATATTAACTCTCTGGCTCTTTACAGAAAGTTTGGGAACTCCTGTTGTAGGCCAGTGCTTCTCAACCTTTAACATGCATTGAAATCATGTGGGGATGTTGTTAAATTTCTGAAGATTGAAATTGATTTTGGGAGACAGCTTGAACAGTGAAAGGTGATGCAGAAACTCCTGGTCAAAAGTATACCCATTGAGTAACAAGGTATTAATTTAGCTACTTAAGACTAACATGCATCTACCAGAGTTGTGTCTGCATTCCCCAGTTAGTTGCTATTTGGTAACTGCTGCCTATGGTGCAGGCAGTGTCTTTGATGCAATGAAATTTTTTCAACTTAATTTTAATTGAATTAGTCTTCTGTTTAAAGATTTCTCGAACTGTGTTCTGCCCGGTGTTGGGTGAGATGTTAATAAGTATACTCAGAGAAAAAGTGTCAAAGAAAGAGAAACGTTTCCAAACTTACCATGAAATTCTTGCCTATACTCCTCATTAAAGACCTCCTCCCACCACACCTATTAACCTCCCTATGAAACATAATTTAGGAAACACTCCACTGGATTTATATAAAGTCCCAACCCTTTTGGCTGATGAAAGCATCAGAAAATTATATAGTGAAAGGCAAAAAATTAAGAGTTTTGTAAGGCCAGGACTATTTTTGGCATAACGTCATTGTTAATCCAAGTAAATTCTAAGCCCTGTCTCAAATTCTTTAAATTAGATTTTGTTTTGTAGAAATTGAACAATGTTTGACATTCCTAAATGATACAGATAGTGATTAGCTTTTTAACAATGTATTCTAAACCCATTTCTTCACATTTCTGTGAGAGTAATATTCAAGTGTAAACTGATATTTTCCATTGTCTCATTAAAATTTGCTTTAATGGATTTGCACTGGAAAAATAGTTCCACTGATTGGTGGGGGCAGACCCAGTGTGGCAGGAAAAAAAAAAGAATTAAACCTTTTGAGCAGATCAGTCAGCCAAAGATAGGATCAGTGAAAGTAGAGATAGCCTGAAATCAAGTGTAGCTAGGAGCAAAAATAAGGACCTGGACTAAGGTGATAGTCTTACCCTTAGCACAGCAATTTTTCTCTAAGGTCTTGTTGAGAAGTATAATATAAAGAGAACTTGCAATAAGTTGATGAAATGTAGAGTTGAATAATGTTCTGACGTGGTGGATAGTCTTAAAATGTAAAAAAAAAAAAATGTTGAAAGAATAAAGAGAGCACTTGGGAATGTAGGATGATGGATTTCATTGAGTTACTGACCTAGCAGGCATTTGGAATGAACAAAACATTTTATAGACCTTTTTTTAAGTATATTTTTAAAGAGTCCAATGTACTATTATTTTACTACCAGAGGAGTAAAACCAATCAAAAGCATGAGATTAACCTGCCTCGTGGATCACAATTGTAGCTTGGACTTTAATTTCCAAAAATGGGCTTAGCCACTTTTTCTTATTTTAAGCTTTTTAAAATTTTTTTTTAAATTAAGCTTATTTGCATGTTAATTTTGGGTTTTGTTAGTTTTACTTAGCTTAATAATATATAAATTTTTTCATTAAGGAAAAATTTGCATATAGTAATATTCACCCATTTTTTGTGTGTAATTTTACAGTTTTGACAAATACATATAGTTGTGTGACTACCACTACCAGTCAAAATATAGAGCAGTTCCATTACCCCCCAGAATTCCCTCCTGCTCCTTTGTAGTCAACCCCCAGTAGTTGGCAACCACTGATCTGTTTTCTGTCCCTAGACACTTTTCTTCTGCAGAATGTCTATACATGAAATCGTACATTATATAGCTGTTGGAATCTGGCTTCTTTCACTTAGCATAATTCATATAGATTCATCTATGTTGTGTATATGTTTATTCCTTTGTATTGCAGAGCAGTATTCCATTGTATGGGTATCTCACAGTTTATTCATTTCTCAATTGAGGGATGTTGAAATTAGTTTTTGGTGATTATAAAAGTTGCTAGAAACATTCATAGACAGGGTTTTTTGTTAAGGTAAATTTTTATTTAACTTGGTGTGGGATTGCTGGGTCATGTGATAAACATGAATCATTTTTAACTTTTAAGAAACGACCAAAATGCTTTCAAAGTGGCTGTACCATTTTGCATTCCGACCAGCAGTGTATAGGAGTTCCATTTGCCCCACATAATAACCAGTGCTTGGTATTATCTATTTGTTTTTGTTTTTTAACCATTCTAATAGGTGTCTGGTGGTAATTCATTGTAGTTTTATTTTCTATTACCCCAGTAACTACAGATGTTAAGTATCTTCTTGTGTTTACTTGCTACAGTAGGTCTTCTCTGGTGAAGTACCTGTTCAGATTTCTTGGCAATTTTTAAAAATATGGATTGCATGTTTTCCTTATAGTCAGTTCTGAGAATTCTTTATATATTCTAGATAGAAGTCCTTTATCAGATATGGGACTTGGAAATATTTTCTCCAGTGTGTGGCTTATCTTTTCTCTTACTGTGTTTTCTGAAGAGCAGAAGTTCTAAATTTTGCCACAGTCCACTTCAGTTTTTTTTCTTTTATGAATCTTTTGATGTCCTAGCTAAGAAATCTTTGACTTCACTTGAATAGAATCTTAGCTTATCCCACATGGATAGCTTTGTTTCTTTGTTTTTCCTTAGTTTTACTGAGTTTAATAGCATTCTCAGAATGAGTCAGTAGTATCATTCTAAGTCATTTACATTAAAAATCTGGAATTTACCATTAACTTCTGTTGTGTTCTATTCATAATCTCATTCTAACTTTCAAATGGAACATTACAGCTGTTGTTTCCTGCAATTTGTGTTATGTTCATTTGATGTACTATTTGCTTTCCTCTTTTATCCTTGTTTGTGTTTTTTTTTTTTTTTTTTAAATCAATAAGACAGACTTAGTACCACAGCATTTGGTACTAGTATTATTGCTCAGCTATAGGCTTTTCAGAAATTGTGATAATTGATAATTCATATAAAGATAAAAGGAGGAAAGCATCCAGATACCCAAGGAAGTATACCCCATGGCTCACTTTTAGGTTTAGAGATTCTTTCTGATATCATTCACATGAGATTTTATATGCCTTTCCTTGCATGGGAGTATGATGTAACTTTTAGTAGAAGCCTTTTGACCCAAACCAGAAAAACTATAATCCGTTGATTTCTCTATAGGGCAAGCAATGGCAATCACTGAGTGTGACAGATGGAACAAGATCAGCCTCACATCCAATGAAGGGATGAAATCCACAGATGTAGCAGTTTCATTTCTAGCAAGATGTCAGGATCAGCCATATTACTTCACTTGGCATGGGGAGCAGGGAGTTTTCAAACCTGCCAAAACTAGAAGTGCACATGTTTCATAATTTTTTGTTTTGTTTCATTTTCTAAAGTTTTGAGCTAGTCTAGATGGGGGGGGCACTAATTCTTTTTAGCTTGAAGGCATTCTTTTAATTTGATGTTTTATTTCTGCCAGAACACTATGAAACAGGAGTACTTTGCCTTTTTTTTTCTAAAAGACCAACAATGGTCCTAATTTTGTTTTTCTTGAGGTAAAAACAAGGTTTTTCTTTTTTCCCCCAGATGATTTCCCAACTTTTAAAAATTTTAATGACCGTAGAGAATTTTTTCCATTTAATAAGATTTACCATTTATTAACTGTTGTCAATGTGCTCTACACCATTCTGTGTACTTTCTGTGTTTACTTAATCCTCCTGACACTCTGAGATAGGTACCATTATTATTCCCATTTCATAAATAAGAAACATGCGTGAGAGATTAGGAAATTTGCTCAAGGCTGCAGAGCTGGTATGAATCCAGGCAATCTGCCTTCACAGCTCTTAACCACTTTACTTAGTTCCATGTATTTTTAGAGTTGGAAATGAGGATAGAGATTATTTGATGTAACCTCTTTATTCTGCCCACAGGAAAAGTAAAATTCAGTAGACTTCCTGAGTTTGATTTCCATACCACTGTTGTTTTACCTTTACCAGGATTGTCATCTAAAAAATGTCTGGTTTTGCTGTCTGTAGTTTGAGATTACTCAAAAGAAGAAAAAAGATTTCTAATACATTTACTAGAGCTTTAACTCTACATCAGTATCTCCTATACAGTCATTTAGCTTTTTATTGTCTTGCTCATGACTTCATTTCAATTTAAAAATGCTTCACTGCAAATTACAGCTACCATTTATGGTGCTAGCCATATTCACATATTTCTAATCTATACTACACGCTCACAAAATAAATAGTAGTTCCCTTTTATAGATTGTGACTCAAAAGGTTAATTAATTTGCTCATGTACTCACAGATGGTAAATGGCTGAGCTAGGACTGAACCAAAGTCTGACTCCAAAGCTTAAGTCCTTTGCACTAGACCCTATTGCCTCTGTGTAAAGAAATCACTTGACTTTAAAACTGTGAGGTAGCTTTCCTAATGTTTTTTTTATTATGTTAATCACCATACATTACATCATTAGTTTTTGATGTAGTGTTCCATGATTCATTGTTTGCATATAACACCCAGTGCTCCATTCAGTATGTGCCCTCTCTAATACCCATCACCACGCTAACCCATCCCCCCCACTGCCCTCCCCTCTAAACTTTCAGTTTGTTTCTCAGAGTCCATAGTCTCTTGTGGTTTGTCTCCCCCTCTGATTTTCCTAATGTTCTTAAAATTTCCTCTGCTGAGGAAATTTTTGGAGGCTGCCATTGTTTCTTAAATACGGGTTTCTCATATTAAAGAGCATAATACCTTCATTTACATATTGCTGTGTAATAGACATTTATATATTCTGTTAATAAGTTGGACTTCATTTTCTTTAGACTTTCATGTATACTCTTTCCCAAACTAGTTTACTTAAGATGACTCATACAAAAATACTTCTAAACAATAATTTTATCTCTTAGGTAAATGCCAGATTTTTAAATATGAAATTCCAACTTTGATATCTGTATATTGCGTAGAGATTTTGTTCCTATTATCTGAGAAATTTTATGATATGAAAGTGTTGAATGTTTTGACCATGACTTGAAAGCCCAGCTGAACAGAGAATAGCTAGTAACTACTTTTCTACAAAGGATATTACTTAGAGTTGTTTATTGGTCTGCTAGTATGTTCAGATTCTGTCTGCTTTGAAATTTGCCTCATGTCCTATAGTTCGATAGTGAGCTTACAGTGATTTGGAGAAATGGAGGAAGAAAAAGTACCTACGCTTAATAGTTTTGATTAGGTAAGCTGATCATATTTATTACAGGGAACTGTTTAAAATATAAGGAGTACACCAAAGTCAAAAATGACTTTTAGGTTAAAGCTATAAATCTTTGCATGCCAGTAAAATCGAAGCTTTCTGAAAGTGGCAAATGGATAAAACATCCTAAATTTATTTTTTCTTCCCCCCCGGACATATTTACCATCTGTTCAGTTAAGATTGCTAATTTTTTGGTGTTGCCGAACTGCTCACTGTTATTTGTGTGTGTTATCTTGATAACCTAACACAAATATTTAACATTTTCTCTTTTAAATTGGACTTTTAAAAATCAATAACATAAAATTATCAATTCTCTAAGATTATAAAAATAACAGATCTATTATATATGAATTATCAGTAACTCTGAATATCTGCTTATTTAGTCCTATTAAATATTACCATCAGTGTTGTATAACTGACATGAGAGTATTGAATAACACCACTATCAGTTAACATTTTAATTGGAATTTTAAATTAATAAGGCTTCCAACTTGAGTCACGTACAGACTAACTTGCAATTGAAGTTTATCATTAAATAGTTTATAATTTAGCAGTGAACTACATTAATGCAATGCTTTTTTCTAATGGTAAAATTAGGGTATTTTAATTTCACAAAAAATCTTAGTAGGTTTATAAGATTCTTTAAGGTAATACAGAAGTCAGTAATAACCATTGGTATTGTGTCCATACGAATATTTAAAGAAAGGCTAGTCTGTACCCTTGACATAATTTGATAAGTAGGGCCAAATTTAAATATTTCTGGGCCACTTTCAGAAATGGAAATTTCCATTGTCTTTAAGAAATAGGAAAGATGAGACATCAAGTTAATAAATAGTCTTAAATAAAGGAAAATGGTTTGATTAAACAAAATGAAAAGTTAACATTTTTTCATGGTACAACATTCTGTTACAATTTACATGTCAAAATTTAGTTCCCCACTCTAGAATATCAAGTTCCTTGCTTACGAATTATCTTTATGTATCTATGTCATGAAATTTCCTAGTAACTCTTAGTACAGAAAGTCTTTGTACAAACCTGAACTTCTCAGCCTTGCTGCTAGAAACTATCCTAATTTTTGGAATAACGTGCAGGGACTTCTTTTTTTTAAGAGGGTGCTATTTTTTTTGTAAATATATTTTTTAAATCCTGTAATTATGTCTGTATAGCAAAATAAATAAATAAATAAACATGCCTGTAAGATTGAGTAGACCAGCTTTATCTAGCCAGAAAATTTTTTAAAAAACAAGTGCCTTTAATAAGTGAGCCAAAGACAAATACCGTATGATTTCACTTATATGTGGAATCTAAACAAAACTAACAAACTCTTAAATATAGAGAACAAACTGGTAGTTGCCACAGGGGAGGTGGGTGGGATGGTGGGCAAAAGAGATGAAAAGGATTACGAGGTACAAACTTCCAGAGATGAAAATACAGCATAGGAAATGTGAATAATACTGTGATAACGTTGCATGGTGACTACACTTGACCGTGGTGAGCACTGAGTAATGTATGGAATTGTTGGATCACTATGTTGCACACCTGAAACCAGTATAACATTGTATGTCAATTATACTTCAATAAGTTTTTACAGATGCCTTTTTAAAAAAATGTATGCCTTTAGGCAGCAGTGCACTTTCCTTTAGAATCCTTACCACTGTTTATCACAGCTGCTTCACATACCACTTTTCTGGCACCTGAAGGCTTTTGTGACCTGTGCTATAAATTATAGCATAGTGAGTTATTTAGTTTCTTACATTACTATCTTGATCAGAAAAGTACTGTTTGTATAAAGTTAAAGGTAGAAATAATAAAGTTGTCATATTGGTTATGTTATTTAGTCATTCTTTTATATGAATGGCTGGCATAATGTAGAAGTAATCCTTTGATCAATTAAACCCCTAAAAACAAAAGATTTTTTGTTATCCTGGAGCAACATATACAATAGAAGTATAGAAAAAGAAAGTATTGAGATTATTAGTATTTGTAGGTAAGATGATTACCTGACAAACCTAAGAGTTAACTGGAAAATCAACTGAAAATGCTATAGTAACAGTTGTGAGAATTGTGCTGCATCTTTAACATCCTAAATTCTGTCATAAAAGGTTGATTTTGTGGATAGTTATCATTAAAACCTAGCCACGATAAAAAAACTATGTAAATTGTCTTGGAATTGTAGGATGTAGGTAGTATAAGAAGAAATAAATGGTGTATAGTGGGAATATATATTTTTAATGCATTTAGGTGACAAATAACAACAGGTAAATATACAAAAGTCAATATCCTGTAAGTCCATAATCAGAAAATGTAATGGAAATCACTCCATTCATACAACAAGCATAAAATGAAAAAGGTTTAAAAGAAACTTAAGACATTTTTACAAAGATATATAAACTCCACTGAAGGTTTTGAAAGAAGACTTGAATAAATGAAAATACATATATCAGACTTTCTGGGATAGTACTAAACGCTGTGCCCTGTGGACATGTTTAAAACTGAGGAAGGAAGGTTTAAAGCTGAGCGGCACTTCCAGTGCCATCAAGAGGAGCAAAAATCAAAGCCCAGGACTTCAGAGGTCGGGTGTCTGGTAAATTACCTCCCATTTTAAGATGACACACTGAAAGAAAAGAGTGGAACAGTGTCCAAGACAGCACTGTCGTGAATTTGCATCCAGACCTTGTGTCCTGTGAGTGATCTGACCTGGATTAAGTGGTCAAACCTATATTAAGATACTGAGTTGTAATGCCCCCAGCTCCCTGGAAGAACCAAACAAAACTCCTCTTGGAGAAAGGTATCATTATCCTAGGCCTGAAATTAGTCCTATGAGTGTGAGTGAGTGTGTGTGTGTGTGTGTGTGTGTGTGTGTGTGTGTGTGTGATGTAGTTATAGGACTAATTTCAGGCCTAGGATAATATATACATATGTATATACATATATATGCACACATGTGTATTTTTGCATACAATGTTCAGCTCATAAATATAACCAGGTACACATACACACATGGCATCAAGAGCAATAAGCAGCAGGACCAACAGACAAGAGATTACCAGAAAACCTTGAGATACTGGAATTATCAAAGAGAGTAAACCATATTTACCAAGTTGAAAATAATAAAAGCAAAGGTAGTATATAATGGTAGGAAGTTGGAAACTATACAATAGTGACAAGACAGATTTGAAAAAGGACAAGTTTTAGAATCAAAATAAAATACCTGAAGTTAATTCAGTGTGCAAGACTAACAGATAAAGCTGAAGTGAACATTAGTGAATTGGAAGATAAATTTCAGAAGAAGCTATACAAGAAGGAACACGAAAAATAGGGAAAATACAGAAGACTAAGACTCAAAGAGGATACAGTGAGAAGATCTCTATTTTATTGGAGTCCCAAAAGAAAGGAGGAAATAAAGGCCAAAGGAGGTATTTGAAGAACAAAACAGACCAATGGAACAGTATAGAGTTTAATAAAAACAAATCCCATAATGACAGAGACGGCACTGTAGAGCAGTGTGGAATGGTTGAGATTTTCAGTGATTGGTAATTGAGTATACAAATAGAAAAAATGGAGTTGGACCATAAACAAAAATCAATTATATTTGGATTGTAGGCCTAAAAATGTGAAGGGCAAAACAATAAAGCCTTTCAAGGGTAATGTAAAACAATCTTTTTGACCTTTGGGTAGAGGAAGATTTCTTTAACTTACACAGAGTGACATTACAATTAAAAACATGCTAAGCAGGGGGCAGCTGGGTGTCTGATTTGGTTAAATGTCAGACTTGGATTCGGCTCAGGTCGTGACCTCAGGGTCGTGAGATCAAGCCTCTAGTTGTGCTCTGCGCTTTGCTTGGAGTCTGCTTCTCCCATGTTCCCTTTCGCTTTTCCCCCGTGCATGTACACTCTCTCTCAAAGAAATGAATAAAATCTTTTTAAAAAAAACCATGCTAAGCAAAAAAAAAAAAAAAAAAGGCATGGGGGGAATCATTTGTCATACAACCCACAAAAGTCTTAAATATACTGAGAACAAAACAAAGCTATAAATCAATAAAAAGGCAGCCCCATGGAAAAATGAGTAAAATATTTAACACTTCACCAAAGATGAAACTCAAATTATCAAAGGGATTTAAAATATTAAGAGAACTCAATACTTATTCTGGTTTTATTAGAATAGAAAATTAAATGGAATCTAAATAGCAATAATGGATCAGCTAGTTAAAATTTTATACATATAAGAATGCCATTCTTTACAAATGATTAGCGTTATATTAATAGGCTTACAATATATTAGTGAACAAAACATTATCCTTTGATAAACATTATTATGTGAAGTCAGAATATTTTAAAACGTGTGGAGGACAATACTTGCAATGATTTTAATGACTTATCTCTTTTAATTGTATTTTCTAATGTTTCTAAATTGAGCATGTACTGTATTTTATGCAATTGATAGCAAACAATGTACCCCAAATAGGGCATTATATCCATTTTTCCATTATGGGAATCACCTATTTTTTTATTAAAATTCTGAAGGAATCAGCCATCTCTTAGCGTTAGAAAAATGCATGTTCATGCACAGAAGCACATAACCATATACTATGTGCAGTAGCAAAACAAAGAATATGGAATAATTATTAGTATTGTGAAGCTATAGATCAGTACTGAGTGACTATCATCATTCCATTTTCTTTTCACTTAAATGGATCCTTTATTTTTTCTGGGTTTTTCTGCTTCCCTTTTTCTCTTCTGCTTTTAGGATGCTTAGATGCCCTTTATGTATATAGAACATATATATACACACACTTTTTTTTTTTTTACAACTTTGAATTTACAAAGTCTAGAGCTTTTCAAAGGAAAAGTTTATTAAAAGTTTATAAGAATGGGATTCATTTTGATAGCTTTAGAATCTTAAGATTTCTGTAAGATGTTTAATTTTGGACTTTTCACAGGAAAAAAAGCCCTTTCTAAAGTAACTTTTCTGATAAATGAGTATTATTTGAAAAATGATTTAGAATATGTTGGTTTTAACAGGAAAGGATTTGTTTTCTGGATTTTTCTGTCATAGCAAGAGGGTTTTGTTTTGTTTTTTAGTTTGGGTAGGATATTACCTGGCAAATTAAAAAGATATGATGTGCTGTATTTGTTTTGCCACAACTTCCAAGAAGCTTCCAGATTAATTTAGGTTTCATTGCTCATCCATATATACTTCTCTGCTCCAGCTTATAATTGTTTTTAGGTTATTAATTCATCTTTTTTGGAAGTAGGGGCAAATGTATGTATATGTACATATGCACACACGTAAGTGCAATCACACACTGTATAAATATGCTGTTTTAAATTTCTTTTAGCCAACAAATGGAATCTTCTTGAGCATGTTTCTGATAGTTTTACCATTGGAATCCATGGCTCATGGACTCTTCCATGAATTGGGTAACTGTTTAGGAGGAACATCTGTTGGATATGCTATTGTGATTCCCACCAACTTCTGCAGGTACAGTAATCTAGTATAATTAGTAGTGACTGTTTTACTCAACATTTTCCTAATATTTGTATGAATTTGAATATAAAATGTGATAGCTCATTTTTTCAAAAGTATATTTTCAAAATATAATGCTCTTGCAGTTTTTTTCATTTATGCCAAATGTTTAAAAACTTTTATTTACTCTGCATAATGATGTAATCTTCAGGATTCAATTTAAATATTTTTTTGATAAATGTGATTAGCTTATACTTGGCTAAAAATCAGAAAATAGGAATAATGGTTCTAAGGAAAGTTCCTACCCTTTCTTTAGAAAAGGTTATCTTGTTTAAGAAAATGTCCTGTGAAACAACATGGTGAAATTTAATAGAATGTATATTGGACCTGAGAGTCCTAAATGCTAGTTCTGTGTTACCCTAAGCAAATCATAACTTCTCTGAACTTCAGTGTTTTTACCTAAAATGCCAATGACAGGGGCATCTGGGTGGCTCGGTTAAGTGTCCGACTCTGGTTTTCAGCTCAGGTTATCATCTCAGGGTGGTGAGATCAAGCCCCACGTTGGGCTCTGCGCGGGGCATGGAGCCTGCTTAAGATTCTCTCTTTCCCTCTCCCTCTGCCCCTCCCCCCCTCAAAAAAAATGCAAACAACAATACCTAGTCTTCCCATCTCAGAGGAACATTATGAAGAGCTAATGAGAATATGAATGTAAAAATACTCTGCTTACTGGAAAAATTGGGAATGAAGTTAAACATGTATTAGTTTCGTTGTAGTTTTATTCCAAAATAATTTTTGTCCCTAAATTGTGTGGCAAATCTTTTTGAATCTGTAAATATTGCCACATTAAAATTTTTTTTATAGTAAGTACCTTTGAAACAGAAAAAAAATCATTCTTTGCTGTTAATAAGTTTTGATTATCCTTGGTGGTTTTTGGGGTGGGGGAGGGGGAAGACTAGAAATAAATTTTTTATTTCAAATCTTTGACATAAAAACCAAAACAGACTATTTGTAGTAAATATTTTCCTTCATGTTGAAGGCTTTATAAAGAGCTGCAAATTCTTATGAGGAGTAGAAGAAATAGATTTAAGAGGGTCCCATAAAGTAAGATGTGACAGTTTAGCAGGGAGAATATGTGGAAATAGTAATTTGTACACATTTTTATTCTGATTTTTGTTAATACATTGCTTATTCTTTTACTCTTTGTGACTGCTAAATGTTACAAATAGAGAACAAAGTGTCTTCTTATTTTAATGAAAACTAGTGTCATTAGAATAGTACTGATAATATATGAAGCAAAATATGAGGTTTTCAAAACTACTGCAAGAAATTCCTTTTCTGGATAGGAGTGATGATTTTTTTTCTTGCTCGATATTGATATTTTGATTCTGCTAGCTTTAAGACATGGTTTTTCATCTTTACTACAGTACCATTTTACATTTGTTCTAGGATCAGATCTGTTTTCACTTAGTGTTCAGTAGTATAAGGCAGTGGGCCTAAATTTTAATAACCTTTTCAAAATGTCATTTACTAACAATTTCTTCTGTCATTTATGTTCCTTAAGTTAGAACTTGAATGCAACTTTATAAAGACTCTTTTTCAATATAGAAATATAAAACATTGCTTCCATATTTTGTTAAAATTTTTTTGTTAAGGAAAAAAAGTTCTTTCATTATAATTCCCACCTGAGTGTTCTTGAAACACAGGGTAAAATCAGTATGATCTTGCTTTTAGAAAGTCTTATTCAATATCTGTCATTTGGTAAAAGTGTATGAACACAGAACAAAGAATAGTATTATCTACTTTTGGAGATCTTTTCCCAGCTTTCAGGTTGGTGATTGTTTTATTGGCTATATAAAAGTTATATAGAAATACAACTTTTAGAAACTAGGCTTCGATGTTCAAGCTTAATTCTTAGCACTTTAGAAAAGAAGATTTAAAAAAAATTCTTGCCATTTAGTTATCAGCAACTCTTATGATGCTAATTATAAATGAAGAATAAGAATGTGACATAGAATGACACTCTTTATAAACACCAAAATAATTTTTTTTTTCTTCAGTCCTGATGGTCAGCCAACACTTCTTCCCCCAGAACATGTACAGGAGTTAAATTTGAGGTCTACTGGCATGCTCAATGCTATCCAAAGATTTTTTGCGTATCATATGATTGAGACCTATGGATGTGACTATTCCACAAGTGGACTGTCTTTTGATACTCTACATTCCAAACTGAAATCTTTCCTTGAACTTCGGACTGTGGATGGACCTAGACATGATACGTATGTTTTGTATTACAGTGGGCACACCCATGGCACGGGAGAGTGGGCTCTTGCAGGTAAATGCACCTCTGGCAATTTAACTGTTATGAAGATAGACCTATTTATGGAAATCTGCCCTTCACACTGAAACATTAAATTTCCAAAATTCTCAATTTTCTACTTCACAGTTTACTAAGTATACAGATGACTGTTTTGTTTTTCTCTAGCATACCTGTTTAGCATAGTATTAGTAATCTCTAAAGGTTTTGAGAATTATGTCTTAGTTGGAAGAAAAAAATCTTACTCTGAGACATTATCAGTTTCCCTTTAATGTATTTTCAGAATTATTAAATATAGTTATATTTTTCAGAAGCTGATTAACTTGACTAGTACTTCTAAGTCTTTAAATGTTATGGATGCTGATTTCAATAGTTATGCGCATGTGCAGTTTTATTTAAGTTAGAAAACTCACCAGGAGTTTAAACAGCCAAGTGAGATAAAATGGTGGGAGTAGCTCTTAGGTCAGGAGACCTTGGTTCTGGTCCTGATTTTGTCACAATAGTGTTATTTTTGTCACCAACTTCTCTCAGTTTCATTTCTCTCCTCTGTAAAATGAGGGGGTTATAATAAATCTTCTTGCCAATGGTAAAATGAGATCTATATTATATGTAAATTTGTTCTTTGGGCTTCCCAACTAGAAGAGAGACCATGTAAGTCATGGGCTTTGTCTTAGGAATTATTTGCCTACCACCTAGAACAGAGCCTAGCAGATCCCTAGTAGGGATCCTCAAGTAATAGATCATTGAATGAATCATGGGGAAAAAAGGGGGGGGGCGTAATTTTCTTATTTTATGTTAGAAATAGTTCTTTTAGAACTTAATTCTATCCTGCTTTTTTCTTAAATATTATAGATGTTTTATACTAAGAACACCTACAAATAATAAAATAGACATAAGTAGAAATAGATACTCAGATCAAGGACATATATAAATAGAAGTGTTCTGGAAGGACAGAGGTAGAGCTCCCGACATAAGAACTCCAAGTAGAGATGATTCAAGGTTAAAGTAGAGATGATTTTAAACCATCATGGTCTCACTAATTTCATGCTAGGTTTGTAATGAGGGTTTCATCATAAAAACTGTTGTAATTTTTGGTTTTGCAAATAAATATTGAATAACTTAATGGCTGTCTAGGAGTGAAGGCAAACATTTATTGGGCACATTTGAAGCAGTTACTATGCTTGGTACTTTATATACATTAAATTTAATCTTCATTTAAAAAACTTTGAGGAAAGTACTATCACCTCTATCATCTTCATTTTTCAAAGAATAAAATGAAAATCTAAAGTTGTTACATATCTGTGGTCATACAACTGGCAAGTGATGGAACCATGATTCAAATCCAGATCTGCCTAACCCCTTAAAGTGTATTTTTCCCCCATTGTACCATGTGCTGCCAAGGCTAAAACCATTAAGGTAGAGAAAAATCATGTTCTCGTTTAGTAGATATTTTTGTTAGCGCTGTTCACCCATTTTCTAAATACTATCGAAGAAGGTAGTCAACATCAAAATTACTTGAATATAGTTTGTGAAATCTTTTACTTGACCTGTAGCTTTTTAATAAGTCAATGTAGAAAACTTTTTAAACTTTTATGGCTATTTTAATTCTAGGTAAAGTATAGCATTCTGTGTACTTGACCTTAGAGCACAGAAGAAAAAGTTATGGTCAATTCAGAAATCTTTACAGAAATAGAATTTCAGACCTACAACCCAGGATTGATTATTGAAAACTTACTGTAATGCTTATAATAATGAACTCTCCCCAAATCAAATGGGGAGAAAAGGCATAATTTTGGTGGTCATGCATATATCCTTGGTTATTTTAAGTATTTTAAGAAAGTAATTTTAAAAGTAAGCTTGTTGATGTTTACATGAAGGATTTATTAATATAAGCATTTTTCAGTAAGTTTATATTTTTCCTCTTAAATCTTTTAAAAATTTATTTCAATTATCTTAAATGATGGCTTTGGGAAAAAATTCTAGATGTACAGTTTACTACTATTTACATCAACTTTTCTTTTCCTAGGAAAAATAGACACCAAGATAAATAACATATATATCAGTGTTCTTAAATTTTCACTCACTATGAGTTAGCAATAATTTATGAAGACTTAAAAACTCTAAAGTCTGGCTATATTTTAGGTAAATATCTAGCAATTACATTCTGGAATGGTATCTTTATAATATTTTTTGACTATGTCACCAATGAGTTGACCATTATAGAATTCCTCTCTTAGCCAAGAAGATTTGTTCTTGTAGGTGTAACTTTCTTTGTTGGAGACTTTACTGTAAAAAGTAGAAGAACACAATGGAAAAAGCGCTTAGCCCTGCCTTCAGGATGGGTAGGTTCATCCATCCTAATTCAGCAACTCTGTACTCTCTCAGCTTGAGGCACCAAGCCCACTTGGAGGTAACCAGGTTGAACCAGGCATAGAGGCTGAGCCCTCCTTTCAGTCAATTCCTGCCCTGGGCTGCTAGAGACATAGCCCTCAAAGGCAGATAGTACTCAAAAATAGTACTGAACCCTCCTGCTCAGAGGAAAATGCTTTAATCCATTCCAGCCCATGTGACAGCTTTGAGCTCTGAGAATTATCTTTCTAAAAACCTGTAAAATTGAAAACATGACTGGATTTTACATGAGTTAGTAAGTTAAGAGCAGGTCCAGAACTAAATACCACTGTGAGAAAGAAAATCTGTGTTTGCCCTTATATCACCTAACTTTACTCACACTACTTCTTAGAATATGTAGTAATCTCCTTACATTTATGGAGTTTCATAATATGGAATTGGATATTTTTGCCTCTTTCAGAGTAAAAACAATTATGATAATGACAAGAGAGAAATAAATGAAAAAAATGTAGATAATCTATAAAGCAGTTTATCACAGATAAACAAAGCCTTTAAAAAGCAGTCTCAATTACTTTAACTGCCTCAGATGGCTGTTAGCTGAGATAAATTTAAGTACTTTCCATCTGGGCCAAAAGCCAAATGCAACATAGAACCTATTCATAGGAGAAAGCAGAGCAAACCAAACAGGAGAAGAGGAATAGTCATTTGTAAAGGCTTTAATGCCCCTTTAAATCTTTTATTGATATCTAAAGAGCATGTATATAAGAGAATTAGTGTAGAATGTGCTTTTAGAATATTTACTGAAATAGTTGTAGAAGGCAAGTTAGACATGATGTTTTGTGGCAGATGGATTTTGTATAATAGCTCTTGTAATTTGTGTCATTCTCTGACCGCTAGAGAAATTGAAGAGAACTGACAATAATGAAAAGTTAACATTTTACCATATAATAAAAGGTTATCTTCTGGGAGCTCTCTGTGAAGCAACACATTAGTAATATCTGGAGACCATGTATTGAAATAGTGGCTCTGAAATGATAAGCATGAGTATAAGAACAATCCATGAAACAACTTTTTCATTGTCAAGAATCTAAGATATAGTAGGCTGATGAATAAAAGAATATTAATTGTTCATAAAGAATGTGTTATGCCCTGGCTTCAGAGGTCATATTCCTAAAAGAATCCAAATACTAAAGGATTCTCTCTCTCTCTCTCCAGTGTCATTTTGATAGTTTAGCAAAGAGAATGGTTGCTCTAGGTAGAAATGTGTATCTGAGGTTGCTGGAGCTTGTGCCAGTAAATTGTACCATGTTAAGACTTTTTTCTAATCATAAAAGTAACATATACTCAATATAAAAATGGTGGAAAATACAGGAAAGTGTAACAAATACCACCTGAAATCCAAACACCCAGCAATACCACTATGGTTTTTGTTGATACACTTCCATGTTATGCTTTCTCTCCTAGTATCATAGACATTTTCTCATCGTTAAAATTTCTTTATAAATACCATTTTATTATAATTCTCCCTCACAATTTATTTCCATTCCTCCTGGTCATTTCAGACTTTACACTATCATAGATAGCAGTGGGAAGAGAAGATCTTTATATGTAATTTTTGTCCCCATTTCTGCCCTTTCTGTAGGATAAATTCCCTAGAATTGGAATGATTCTATGAATTATTAATGTACTGTTGAAACAGAGCCATGAGTAGGGTAAGGATGGCAATTGCTTGGGTCACAGAATTTAAGAGGATGCCAAAAATTAAATAGTCAAGATAGTATTTTAGTGCAATATATTTAAAAATCAAAATTAATACAAAAAGACCTATTATAATGAATTAGATGTAAAACCTACTAGCTTTAAGACAAATTTGCTTTAGACCTTTCCGGTTATGTATTTTTTTTAATCCTGTGTTGTTTTTCAGGTAATAAAACACATTTAAAGGTCCATTCTAAACTCATTCTTGGTACAGGTAGGAAGAGTGTTTCTTTTTCCTTTGGTAGATGCCTATATACAAGGCAAGGTAACATTAATTTATGAGTGATTAGTGATTTATCAAAAGACCAACAAACTTTTTCTGTAAAGGGCCAGGTATTTTTGGCTTAGTAGTCCTAAGGTCCCTATTGTAACTGCTCAGCTCAGGCATTGTAGAACAAAAGCAGCCATAGACAGAATGCACGTGAATGTTATTTATGGAAATAATAAGAAATTTGAGATTCCTGTATTTTCACATGTCACAAACTTTTGTTCTTTTGATTTTTAACCATGTAAAAATGTAAATCAGTTCTTGGCTCTCAGGCTGTACAAACACAGGTCACATGCTGGATTGGCCCATGAGCCATAATTTGCTGCCCGTGATACAGAATATTAGCTTTTCATTTTTTTCACTAAATTTTAATTTTTTCACTAAATTTAACTTCATAAAAACAATTTTCTTAATTTATTATAACCTATTTCCTTTTTAATATAACAAGGATTTTTTTTTTTTTTTTTTACCTGAAGTGGAAAGTCTGTTTTTAAAAAACTCTTCTGACAAGAGACTTTGAAAGGAAGGTTCCATCTATTTTTTTTGGCCTACATCTTTAATTCCAGGAACTTAAACTATACTTAAGAAGAGGCTTCAGAAATTATTACTCTATTGAATTTTCTTTTGTTCACAGGTGGAGACATACTGCGCCTTGACACACTTTTAGAATGGTGGAGAGAAAAGAATGCCTCCTTCTGTTCTCGCCTTATTATCGTATTAGACAGTGAGAATTCAACTCCGTGGGTGAAAGAAGTGAGAAAAATCAATGATCAGTACATTGCGGTGCAAGGAGCAGAGATGACAAAGACCATAGATATTGAAGAAGCTGACCCACCACAGCTGGGTGACTTTACAAAGGACTGGGTAGAATATAACTGCAACCCCAGTAATAACATCTGCTGGACTGAAAAGGGACGCACTGTGAAAGCAGTCTACGGTGTGTCAAAGCGGTGGAGTGACTACACTCTGCATCTGCCAACAGGCAGCGATGTGGCCAAGCACTGGATGTTACACTTTCCTCGTATTACATATCCACTGGTGCATTTGGCAAATTGGTTGTGCGGTCTGAACCTTTTTTGGATCTGCAAAAGTTGTTTTAGGTGTTTGAAAAGATTAAAAATGAGTTGGTTTCTTCCTACTGTGCTGGACACAGGACAAGGCTTCAAACTTGTCAAATCTTAATTTGGAACCCAAAGTGGAATATTATTGAGAGTTCATACTACCAGTTACCACTAACTTGCCATTTTTTGTATATGGTTTTTTTATTTGTGAAAAATACCTTGCTACTTCTGTAGCTGCTCTCACTTTGTCTTTTCTCAAGTAATTATGGTGTATGTAAGATGTTGGGAATAAGCATTTTATCCTACAAGTATGTAAGGAGTCGTAAATGCTGATGCTGTGTAAATGCATCACAGAGGTTAAAAATAACTGCACTTTGAGGAATGTTTGCATATGCCTCTGATTAGAAAGAAAACACTTGTCTGTGCTCTGCAGTGGCCAATGAGGAATTAATAATGCCTTATTTTCTAGGCATAGATTAGAGATTGTAGACCAGACCGTTTACTATTATAAGAAAATTTCCAATTTGCTTACAAAAAGATTTTTTTTTTTTTGTCAACAGTAGGTTTGAGTCCAAGACCATTTGAAGAATTACAAACTCTTTCTTAAAAAAGGATAAAGGGAGAAGCCTGAAATGAGTGCAAAAATTTGCTTATAGTCTACCATTCAGATGTCTTGGTTGTGGCCTATTACCAGTGTAGTAGTAAAGCCCAAAAGACTGTTGAGATCAAAACATTCTTCCTGTAGGTAACTGTAAGAGGCTAGAAGCCTACAGATCGCTCCTTCCTGCATTGTTGGGGTGGAGGGAGGGGCTCTGAAAGCACTGGCAATTTTAAGAGTCTTTCTCAGGGTAACTGTTTTAATGAACAATGTTTCCAGCTACAAATTCCTTCCAAATAAATTGTCTTCCCTTTCGAAAAGTAAACTTTTTAAAAATTTAGCAATTTCTCATTGATTGAGGCTATTTTCGCTATTCAGAAATGATTTTGATCTCTATGGAATTAATGCTCTGCCATGAAAATTATCTTTCAGATCTCTCATTAGTGATGACATTTTTTTCTACAGAAGGTCAAAGGATTGAAAACAGGTCATTTTTTTTCTTGTATACATGTAATGTATTATGTAAAAAAAGTATTCGTATTGGCAATTTTAGTTTGCCAGTTTTTAGTTTTAGTTTGCATAATGGTGTGGTTGTAATTTTTAAAACTTAATTCAGTGTTTTGTCTGATTAAAGCAGGCACTGATCAGGGTATCCCCTAAGAGGTAATTTACCCCCTGTTCCCTTCCAGTAATCCTTACATTCTAAATTTTCATATCTGAGAAATAACAAGAGAGGAGTAGAAGTAAATTAGGGGATAATCTAATCTTTGTTGTTTAAAGTGTGACTTCTCACCACTGAAGCCATTTTTCCAGCCTCAGAGAGAGGAACTAATGCCTCTACCATTTTCTACCTGGTGACTTGAACATTGAAGTTTTTGTTAGGTAGAAGTCACTTAGTGTCAGGGAACTTGTATACCACTATCTATGCAGCCTTGTTACAGTCTGATGATTTCTGTGTTTTGAACATGATTTTCCTAATACTTTGAATAAAATTTTAAAAATTTTTCATGTAATGTGCAAAAAAACAGTTACTGAATAATTTTAATATATTAAAAGTGATAGTCATAAAAAATGCCCATGTGTTATTAGAGTTCATGGTTGGTAGGTTGATTTGAAATTTTCCAAGATTTGGTTACATATTTATATCAACATTATCCAAATGAAATAGTTTAATGTTTCATTACTATCCAGAATTAGTATAAGCAGAAAAGTCGTGTTAAAATTATGAGCTTTTAGCTACAAAAAAATAGCATTAAGTAAAATCTTTTAAATTTCCAAGCCAATATTGAGCAAATTAGCTTTAATTAAAGCATATATCTTTACTCTGAGAAAGCCAAATATAAAGGTATATTCTGCATTCTCTATAAAGTAAGATGGTACTAAAAATCCGATTCAAAAGGTAGCAGACTTTACAGCCACAAAGCTAGTGTTCTGATATCCATTTTCTATGACCAGAAAAGTTCTGAGCTAAAAATGTGATTCAAGCCAATTAATAACCACAAAGTCACAGAATATCCACTTTGATGAATTCCCCTCCCAAACAAAAAACTATAAAATGACAAGAGGTGGCATCCTAAATTAAAGCTGCCATTTTAAAACATTAAAGTAACTGACAGAATATAAAGAACATTATAGGAGGGATAAATTGATTGGTTACTCTAACTTAAAGATTAAAAACTAGATCTGACAATTAGTAAGGATAATTTTCTCATGGCTTTCATTTTATATACCATATGTTTACAAAGGAGTTACTGGGAGTGATAGGATTACTTTAGGGCAAAACTTTATCACCCCACTAAAAAATAGTTAACATGGAGATGTTTTTCAATATAATGTTGATTTAATTTTTCTTATACGATACCTTGCTGAAACCAGAAAAACACTACCCCCTAAAAACATCTTTTAAAAAACTATATACTGTTCGTGATGAATTAAGGAGCCAAGTTCTTTCTCTTCTTATAATTTTTCAGTTATGCTATTATTTCATTAAGAATTTTTGTTTTAGTTTGCTCTGACTAAACTCTTCTTCCCTGGGATATTTGGATTTATCTTTGCATAGCTTTCTATCTTGCTCTTAATACAGAATTGTACAGAAGACCATTTTTATGAGCAGTGTTTTCGTAAGTTTATTAAAAGTTGCATTACTAATTAAAATGCATTTATATTGAATGCATTAGTGGGTAGATCTTTTTTAAGTAAAATCTTCATTAGAATCTATTTGTAACTTAAATTAGAATCTATTTGTAACTCTACATTTTGTTTGTTAAGTTTGGCCTAAATATATTTGCTGTTGTGGGTACTGCCTTTTATATGTATTCTTTGCCATTTAGAGTTGTCTCCTTCAAAGTAGTGTTCTACATTACCTTCCACAGAGGATAGCTAACATGTATGCCAGAAGAAAATGTATGCCTAACAACTAAGAAAGTTGTTAGGTATCTTTCATAGTGAATGCTCAAAGGAGTTAGATCTGTCATTACTTTTGAACATCTCCACTATTGGAAACACACTAGATCTTCCTCCCTTTTCAGGCAGAAACACACACCTTGGTATTTCTGGTGTACAATTACCCAGAAGGGTGCCTTGCCCCATAATAGGAGGTAGTATAAGAATATTTTTGACTGAGTGAATTTAGAATCCTAAGGAGAAATTGGAATAACCTTGATTGTAAATTACTTCATTTTCTTTATAATTTTAAGTGGATATTATTTCAAGATCCTCATTAAATAATTACTAAAGACTATTACAGAATCGGTAAAAGGAAAACATCTCACATTTTTTAAAATATATTTTTATTAAGTAAACACCATGCCCAACATGGGGCTTAAACTCACAACCCCAAGATCCAGAGTCCCATACTCTCTACTGACTGAGCCAGCCAGGTGCCCCAAACATTTCACATTTTTAAAAAGTAGTGTCAGGATTAAAGAAGGAAAAACTCAGGTTTCAATGAATATATAGCTCATGTCACAAAAAAGATAGCTTTTTGCTGGTTGAGTTCATTTTCATTGGACTCCGATATGATACTGAATCTTTCATCGATTTCCCATTAGAAACATAGACAAATTGGAGACTTACCACAAATGGAAATTATTAAAAGAAAGTGATGAACAAAGAAGTTGGCAATGCTCATCAGTGACAGACTGTAAAGTCAGAAAAAAATTGGCCTATAAACATAAACAGATTGAGAACAAGCTAGGGAAACTACAAGTATCTCACTTTTGGGGTATCTTCCCTATTTACTAGTTGTAATACATCAAGTATGAAACAATGACTTTTAAGTAGTAATTGCTTTGAGCAACTTTTGTTGACAGCAATTTACATTTATGTGTATTAGGAAATACTGTTGCTATTATTATTCTTACTTAGACCAAAGCTGATTCGAAATTGAAATCTGTAGGTTCATCACTAGGTTTTTAAATATTAATACGTAAAAACCATTTTGATTAAAAAATAAAACTGACCAGTCATCTTGTGTGATGACCTCACAGCATTTTATAGGTATTAACTTAAAAAGATTAGAATAAGTAGACAGTTTTAGTAAATTTTTGTTGTTATTGTTTGGTCTGTACCTATAAAAATTGATCTATCCCAAACTGAAGATTTTTTAAAAAAATTTATTTATCAGAGAGAGCATTTTGTCAGAGAGAGCACACGAGCAGGGGGAGATGCAAGCTCCCTGTTGAGCAAGGAGCTGGATGAGGGACTCAATCCCAGGACCCTGGGATCATGAACTGGGCTGAAGGCAGACACTTAACCGGCTGAGCCACCCTGGCATCCCCCAAACAAGATTTTTAGTAGTATGCCAAGGATCAGAGAGGAACATGGTATATCTTCCTAGGCCGGCAACGTTTACTCCATGTAAAGTAAAAGTATTTTTATATCAAAATATACCAATGTACTGATAAGCAGGATTTACATTAATTTTTAGTGTAAGTCAGAAGACTTGAAAGCAGTTTTATTTTTGTAGCAGGTCATTTGTTCTATCCTTCAAACCCCAGGACATTGAAGATAACCCTGATAGTGGATGTTAATGACGCTCTATATAGAGAATTTTTTTTTAAAGGATCCTTTGTCTTCTGGCTTAGAAACGCAAATAGCACAATGAATTTTCTCAAATAATTTTGTTTCTATATATATATGGAATCTCAGTTGCCATTTTAATACAATTTTATAATAGACATTTCTAAGTTCTTTGGAGTCCTTACATACATTGATTTCTTCTTCTACACAAGTAGGTACTGGTAAGGAAAATGGGGTGAGGGTTTTAATTTGTAATTCATATCCACTATATCTCTTCTACCATACTCCTTTTTCTCCAACACCTAAGCTTTAGATTCCTTTCCCAACAAAGCAACTAATTCATCAATAACAGTAAAAATGACAATGGCTATCATCTACTGAATGGTTTTTTATGTTCTAGGCACTGTGCAAAGCACTGCTGTGCACATGATTTCATTAAATCCTCACAACCACCTCTTATGATGGATATACTTTTATGAATGAATCTTATGGTATTTGTCTTTCTCTGACCTATTTTGTTTTTTGAGTATTTTGTCAAGGGGCCAAACACCTGGCAAAAAGCACATAAGCATACCCAAGAGGAGCAACTGGTCAATACAAAGATCTTCAATTATTAATTGCACTAATATCACCCTCAATTTTTAGACCCTCCCTTAATTTCCCGGCAATGTTTGGTGCTGGAGCCTTTCTGGGGTTGTCCTGGACTGGTCAGAGGTTCCTCCCCAGAAGCATCTTCTGTGAGGCAGTTACTAGGCTACAGCTTGCTTTTCTCTGGCTCCCCAGTTCAACACTCTTCTATCTATTTTGTCTTCTGGTTGTGTACTGAAATCTCTAGTCTGGTGAGAAGGATCCTTCCTTTCTCTACATCTTGATGGTACCATGTACTTGTTCCTTTACTAGTAATTTAATGGGAACTGGAGGAGAAAATACAAAGGCATGTGTTCACTATCTTGAAGTGAATATAAATTTCATTTTTACAAAAACATGGTGAAATTGACTTCCACTTCTGGTTAGGATATAAAATACAAAAGAACTTTGATTCAGTGGAAACAGAAAAATTCCGGATAAAATAAACATACAATTTATTGGAGCTATTGCAGAGTAGTATACACAAGCAAGTCTAGGTGAAATAAATCCCAAAGAGAGATGAGTTCTTCATAAGTAAGCAGAGACTGAAGCAGCTTCTATACCTGGGACACATGCCTATCTGGATGCTGGTGACTTAGAAATGGAGCTGCCATAGACGAGATTTCGCAGAAAAAAAGAAACTGGCTGAACTTTCGAGGATATTGTGGGCTGGTGAGATGGGTCTGAAAGGTCATTAAAAGCTTGACCCAACTGCCCTGGAATTTTGCCAAGAAACGGGCAGTAGAGGTGGACTTAGAGGCAAAGAGAATTTATGTAGCTTTGTGCATCACAATTGCCAGAGTTGGAACCACATTTGAATCCAAACTAAAAGTGAAACACAACTCTTACTCCAGTTCAAACACTAAAATAATCAAATTGTTCAGTCTGACAGATACAGCATGAGAGATTAGGGACTGGGTTAACTGAAGGTGAACTTAATCTAATTAAAGCTGCAGCCCAGCTCTAGCTCAATTCAACTTGTGGAGAATTCTGAAGGGTAAATTCTCTCCCTCATCACCATAGAATGAAAGGCATGCACTCCCTCGACAAACACAAACTTACACTTTACTCTCCACTGTTCTTTTATGTACAATACAGAATACATTTTTTAAAATTCTAAGGCATCAAGAGGGGAGGAATCAGACCTATTATTAAGAGTAAGCAGTCAACAGGAAGTCCTAGCCACAGCAATCAGACAAGAAAAAGGATTGAAGGGCATCCAAATTGGTAAGGAAGAAGTAAAACTTTTACTATTGGCAGATGGCATGATACTATGTAGACTCCACCAAAAAAACTACCAAAACTGATAAATGAATTCAGTAAGGCCACAGGATACAAAATCAATATACAAAAATCTATCGCATTTCTATAAACTAATAATGAAGTAACAGAAAGAGAAATTAAGAAAAAAGTCTCATTTATAATTGCACCAAAAAGAACACCTAGGAATACACTTAACCAAAGAGGTAAAAGACCTGTCTGACAGTTATAAAACACTGTGAAAGAAATTGAAGATGACACAAACAAATGGAAAGATATTCCATGCTCATGAATTGGGAGAACAAATATCGTTTACATGTGCATACTACCCAAAGCAATCCACAGATTTAATGTAATCCCTATCAAAATACCAACAGCATTTTTCAGAGAACTAGAACAAATAATCCTAAAATTTGTATGGAACCAAAAAAGAGCTCAAACAATCAAAACAATCTTTAAAAAGTACAAAACTGGAAGTATCACAATCACAGGTATCAAGATATACTATAAAGCTGTAGTCATCAAAACAGTATGGTAGTGGCCCAAAAACAGACACGTAGATCAATGGAGCAGAATAGAGAGCCCAGAAGTAAACCCATAATTTTATGGTCAATTAATCTTCAACAAAGCAGGAAAGAATATGCAATGGGAAAAAGACAATCTCTTCCACAAATGTTGGGAAAACTGAACACCTACATGCAAAAGAGTGAAACTGGACCACTTTCTTTCACCATACAGAAAAATAAACTCGGATTAAAAACCTCAATGTGAGACCTGAAACTATAAAAATCCTAGAAAAGAACACAGGCAGTTATTTCTCTGACATGGGCCATAACAATATTTTTCTAGATATGTCTCCTGAGGCAAGGGAAACAAAAGTAAAAATAGATTGGAACTACATCAAGTAAGTTTCTGCATGGCAAAAGAAATTATCAACAAAAAACACAACCTACTGAATGGGAGAAGATATTTGCAACTGACATATCATTTAAAGGGTTAGTATCCAAAATATATAAAGAACACCAAAACCACAAATAACTTAATTAAAAAATGGGCAGAAGACATGAACAGACATTCCTCCAAAAAAGACATGCAGATGGCCAACAGACACATGAAAAGATGCTCAACATCACTCATCATCAAGGAAATGCAAATCAAAACCACAATGAGATACCCCCCCACACCTGTCAGAATGGCTAGAATCAAAAACACAAGAAACAATAAACATTGGAGAGGATGTGGAGAAAAAAAGGAACCGCCTCAGGCACTGTTGGTAGGAATGCAAACTGGTGCAGCTACTGTAAAAAACAGTATGGAGCTTCCTCAGAAAATTAAAAAAAAGAACTACTATATGATCTATCATTCCACTACTGGTTATTTACCCAAAGAATACAAAAACACTACTTTGAAAAGATATATGCACCCATATGTTTATTGCAGCATTATTTACAATAGCCAAATTATGGAAGCAACCCAAGTGCCCATCAATAGGTAAATGGATAAAGATGTGGTATATACGTATGTGTGTGGGTGTATGCACACACACAATGGAATATTACTTAGCTATAAAAGGAATAAAATCCGGTCATTTGCAACAACATGGATGGATCTAGAAGGTATAATGCTAAGTGAAATAAGTCAGAGAAAGACAAATGCCATGATTTCACTCACATAAAATTAAGAAACAGAACAAATGAACAAAGAAAAAAGACAAATACAAAGCACTCATAACTACAGAGAACAAACAGATGGTTACCAGAGTAGGTAGGTGGGGGGATGGGTGAAATAGGTAAAAGCGATTAAGAGTACACTCATCATGATGAGCAACGAGTGATATATTGAATTGTTGAACCACTATATTGTACACCTGAGGCTAATACAACACTGTATGTTAATTTTACTAGAATTAAAATAATAATAAAAAGAAGGTAGACATTAAAAAAAAAAGAGTAAGCGGTCAACAGACACTTGCAGGTTACTAGCAGACAAGAATGTTTTAAAAAAACTAAGTTGTGTTGAGGAATTTACAGGAAAGGATGGATACAATGGGCAAAGAGGAAATTTCAGAACCAAATAGATATTCTAAGACTGATAAATATATTAGAAATAAAGAAATCCTTGGATAGCACTCATGGCAGGGTGGGTAGTCCATGGCATGGGATGTCATAACATGTTAGAACCACAGAAAGGGGTGATCTGGCATGTGCTAAGAAGGGCACACTAGGGGAGAGAGGATAATGGGAGATTGGTTACACAGGAGAGATTTATCAAATATAAAAATATGTTAAGGATGATAGGAACATATTTTTCTGTCCAAAAGAGAATTGCAAATATGAAAACAGACCTAGAAAGACCTCTAAGATGTTGGGTTGGAAGAAGTAGTTGATAGATGAATTAACAGAGATGTAGGGACGCCTGGGTGGCTCAGTCGGTTAAGCGGCTGCCTTCAGCTCAGATCATGATCCCAGTGCCCTGGGATCGAGTCCCGCATCAGTCTTCTTGCTCAGCAGGGAGCCTGCTTCTCCCTCTGTCTGCACTCTCACTCACTCTCTCTCACCCATGCTCTAACAAATAAAATCTTAAAAAAAAATTAATAGAGATGTAAATATGTTTAAACATGTATGTGTGTGTATATTTGTACCTATAATCCCTAACTTTGCCTGTAAGAGACCTTGAGATTACTAGTGCCCCCAAAAGCGATGAATACACCTAGGTCCCATATTGTGCCTTCTTAATTATTCTCCACTAAAAGAAACCAGGGTTCTTTGGAGAAAAACTGATTACTTTTTGCAACTTTTGCTGCAGCAGCAAAAGAACAAGATAAGCCTGGAATATCTATTAGTTCCAGAAAGCAATCAATGCTCAAAGAATATAGGTAACAGTTAAAAAGGCACAAATGTCAGCTTGAAGCAACTCCCAATGGCCAGAGCTGAGATAATTTGAACAATAAACAGTGATAGTAGCAGACTATAGCCCATTGAGTAAAATAGGAAACTGTGCCCATACTGATAGAAATACATGCATACATAAAAACTTTGAAGAACAAGATGTATTAAAATAAAGAGGCATAATAAAATCAATAGAGGAGATAGAGTGCTAAAAAGAAAACCACTTGATTAATTCAAAAGAAGGTAACAAAGGAGAACAGAGAAAGAACCAATAGGACAATAGAAAACAAGTACCAAGATACCAGATTTAAAGTTAACCTTATTGATAATTACATTAAATGTAAGTGGACTAATTGCTTCAGTGAAAATCAGAGATTGTCAAACTAAATCAGAGTTTCTCAACCTCAGCACTACTGACATTTTGGACCACATAATTCTTTGTTGTAGAAAACTGTCCTGTGCATTACAAGGATGTTAGCATCCCTGGCTTCTACCACTAGGTACCAGAAGCATAACCCCTTTCCCTTCAGTTATAACAACCAAAAATTTCTCCAAATAGTTCTAAATGTGCCCTGGGGAACAAAATCACTCCTGGTTGAGAACCACCTGACTAGACGAAAAACAAGATCCAATAATATGCTGTTTACAAGAAATATATGTTAAATATAGACACCAATAGTTTTAAAGGAAAAGGATGGGGAAAAGATGCAAATATTAATCATAAGAAAGCTGGTGTGACCATGTTAGTATCAGACAATGCTAATTTAAAGACAAAGAGCATTTCCAGAAATAGAGATATTTCAAATTGATAAAAAGACCTACCTATCCAAAGGGCTTAAACATGCACCCAGAATATTCACCAAGATAGAACATATGCTGGGCCAAAAAACAAGACTCATTAAAATACAATGACTCAAAATATTTTCTATGACTGTAACAGAAATAAATTAAAAATCAATCATAAAAGCCATCTAGAAAAATCCCCAAATACTGTAAAGTAACAAACTTCTCAGTAAATCCTGGGTCAAAGTCACAAGGGAAATTTAAAATATTTTTATTAAATATCAAACTTCTTCAAAATACTTTGTTTTTATACCCCTGCTTTGCTGGTACTTTAAGCAAATGCTAGAGTAAAGCCAGCATTGAGGCAAGATTATTCACACTGTCAATACAATGAATATAGAAATTCACTTTTAACTATACTTACAGGTCAAATGATATCTGGAAAGAGTTTGTCAATTAATGTATATGGTAAAGGCATATTTTAGATAACAACCAAATCAGAGAGATTTCTCCAAGGATATATAAGATATATGAGAAACTTGAAACCATTTTTCAATCCCGGGTCCCTGGGGTCCCCCTTGTGGAGGATTACAGAGCCATGAAGGATAAAACTTCCAAAACACCAATGAACACAGACCCTCCTCACATGGAACCATTCTCCCTATCTCTTGGAAGACAATGCTTCAACAGAATGCCTGGGCCGACTTTAGGAAATAATTCTTCTGCTTGCATACACTTACTGCAGCCCCTTATGAATAGGACCATTTACCAAGAGATACAGCCGAATTTCTTCTGGCACTTAAAATTAGACATTCCTACCATAGGCTAGGGATGACAGCTTTGTCCTGGCTGAGATAGAAGGCTCCTAGGTAAGAATTTCAACAAAATCCATGATTGCTTGGGAGTATCCCTAAAGCACGTGAAGTACCCTGTCTCAGGTCTTTCCATCTGGCCCTTCTGGATAATGCATGAATTCAACCATTTAACACCAAGTCGTACTTGCCAACACTTTGGTTGGTCACACTTGCTACAGTAGATTAGAACAATGTTTTTCAGGCTCAACAGGTTTTCCATAGTCAAAAAGAGATCAATAAAACCATTCAATTGCTTTTCTTGCATCCTTGGACAGTCACTTACCCTTCATTTTTAACCTCCCACCTGTAGGAGTAGAAAGCTAAAAAAAGTAATGTGTTCTATTCACATTCTGTCATTCAGAAGAGAGGTGGAAAATAAAGTTTAAAATTTCAATGTCCCTTTATTTTATAAGTCAAGAAATTGTTTTCTTTGAGTGTAGTTGGTGTTAAGATTGTAGAAAATGGTGGTTAAAACTAGGTTTTTGCAGATGGGGGTTTCTAACTAGGAATGATCTTATAACTTTAGCTATGATGTGAAAAGGAATTATTTTAGTGATGGATTCTGATCAGGTTGAAATTTTTTTAAAAAGTCTACATCCAGACTTTCATAATGAAATTGCAGAAAAAAACAAAGAGAAATCTAAAGCAGTTAGATTTAAAAAAAAAAATAGTATCTTCAAAGAGGCAGAATGTATACTAATAGCTTTGTTTTAGTAACAGCAACAAGAAAAACCAAAGGCCAAAAAATTATATAATCAATATGCTGAGAGAAAATAATGACCAACATCTATACCCAGCAAAAATATCCTTCAGGAATGAAGATGTAGTAAGGACATTACAGGAAAAAACTAAGAGAATTTGCTACCAGCAGATCTTCAGGAAGGAAGGAAGTGAATTCTTTGGGCAGAAGGAAAAGGACACCAGTTAGAAGACTGACTATAGAAGGAAGAATTCCAAAGACAATCATATACAAGTGGGCGAATTTAAACGAACACGGCCTATGTTAAGTAATAAGTCTTGGGGAGTGTAAAATACAGAGAAAATGAAAATAAAGAACATATGCAAATAATAGCAAATTGGTTGTATTTTCCTGTGGTAGGGTTAAAATACTAATTAACTTGTAATTTCTAGTATAAAAAATGGCATAAATGTATTCCCATAAAATGAGGGAACATTTTCAGGCTGATAAAAGAAAAAAAATGGAATTAAAAAAAAAGATTCCAAAAGAAAGCAAGAAAGGGAGAAAACAGAACATAAAAAAGGCATGATACATAGACAGAAGGTAGATTTAAACCCACATTTAGTGTTCTAAGATTTTGAGGAGAGTACATGGGAGTATGACAGAAAAGAGAGTAACTGATTTAGTCAAACTATTTGCCTTGTCCTAGGACATCCTTTTTAATAAGATCCCATAAAGTTTAAAAATCACTACTTCTTGAATATTTCAGGAACCCAGAGCACCAGCAAGTCACTCTCATCTATCCTGTCTTTTTATCATCACCATGAACCTGCAAGGTACGTTTTTTTATCCCCATTTTAGAGATGAGGCTTGCCTAAGGTTGCTCAGATAGTAAATGACAAAACAGGATTCAAACCAGTTCAAATTCATCCCAACCTCAACACACATCCCACTACGACACAATCTCCACCATTTAGTAAACACACATTAGTCATGTTATTTAAATATATCCTAAGTTCTTAAATGCCTACAAGAAACAGATGGACAGAAGTTGTGCAACAAACCCCACTTTTTAAAAATTCAGATTCCTGAGATTTCTCAAGTTACAAATAAATAGATCCTTAAAACAAATGTACCAAACTTAGCCTATAGTCCTGTGTGCAGCTACTCATATTCAAAGCATTTTGGAGGTGCCATGCATCCTATATTTTTCCATTTTGTGGTCCACAATGCATATGCATTTCAGTTTCTATTTGGATCTCCATCTAATTCTGCTAAGAATATGCATTCATTTCTTGCTAAAACTAGAATTTTCATTTCTGAAATGATTTATACTAGAAGACAATGTAATTACATTAGAAGACATTTTAATTTGCAAATTCATTTCCAGCCAAGATTTGTCCAAAATAAAATCTAATTTATGCCAAAGAATATCAAACCTGCTAATCAATTCTCTTTTAATGACTTCCCAGGAAGAAACTGATGTTGGCTATGGTTCTTTACACAGCACAGTTATAGTCCAACCATATTGCTTTTTAAAAGCATTCAACCTATTTTTATACTCTTTCAGAAATGAGGAATGCATTATCTACCACAAAATGAGAACTTTGTTGCCCAAATGATAAAAAAGGAAGACTTTGATGGTTTTCCTGCAGGTCACTTATTTCCAGGTCCGTTCACTTTTATTTTCTTCACTTTTTTTTTATTGTTTAATTTCTAATGCCTTCTATTCTGGTTTATTCATTATATTTTAATATACAATATAATGCTGAAGTGACTGTAGCTTGTCCCAAGACTATTACAAGAGAACAAGTTGGGGAAAGAAAAACTGTTACTAGGAAAAAAAAATGGATGACACATTGGCCCTTAAACTGTTTCTAATAGAAAATCCCATGCAAGAGAGGAAAAATTACCAGAAAACATGAACTGCCTCATTAATTTTATGCCCAAGTTCTATCAGCAATTGATTTTTAATGCCTATGTTCATCATTTATGAGCTTCTACCATTCTTTATACACATTTTAAACTAAGCTAAGATGAGCTAGTTGCATTGTGATGCTCACTGTATTATCTATATAAAGCATCCCAAAGAATAATTCACAAAGAAACAAAAAGCTGATGAGCCAGTGTTGTTTTGTGATACAAATTACTAATTATGAAATGTCAAATGTGGCAACTATAATTGCTACTTGATTTGCAATGACCTTAAAAATTGGCAACATATCATGAAGATACTTTTGGAAAATGAAGATACCATTGCTTTCTTTGAGTGTGTTTCCATGGCATCTTTCAGCCAAGCTTTCTGACAATCCCACAGTCAGGCCGTCTGCATCACTAGGTATTTGTTGTTGATAGATAACAGATTTGGAAATTGTTGCATATCAGAACAAAGCAGATTAAAATGAGCCAAATATATTAATTTTCAAAGTGGATTCTGGAGATGCCAATTCCACAGACTTAGTAAACAATTCAATGAGCTTTGTAGAGTTCCTTGGAATAGTTTTTTTTTAAGTCATTTTTAAAAAAATAAGTAGAAAATAAGATTTTAAACATGGTTTTGTAAGTTTGCTCTCAATGTGGGGCACAACTGTTAGGGCTAGCTTTGATGTTACCGGAACTAAGTTAAAAATAAATTTCCAGAAGCCAGATTGATTTAGGAGAGATTTTTTAATTTACCACTACAGAATAGCTAACATTGACTAACAGCCAACCTCTGTTGAAAGCCCTGGCATATGGTAACCCATTTAATCTTTTCAACAATCATTATTGATATTTTAGGAATGAGGAAATGAGGCAGGAAGATAGCCTAACCTGCCTACCTCACTCAGGAGGAAAAGTTGGGATCTAACCTGGGTGGTCCTTCTCTCTGAAGCCTGATTCTAACCACTGTCTAAAGCGGTCTCTTTTCAACTGAAGTGTTCATACTGAGTGTAAAATGTTTTCTTTCATTAAAGGCAGAAGAATATGTGGTGAAATTCTAGTATATACAGGAAGCCTTGAAGAATGTTCAAAATGGAGTCAATCATTAACTGAATTACTGGACTTTCACTGGATTCTTTCCTAAAAAAATACCTGTAGACTTTCAGCCTCTGACATTTAAATTCTTGCTCAGGACTCTATCATCTCATTTAATTCTCACAACAACCCTATAGACTACAGTGGATTATCTTCATTTAAACTGACACATGAGGGGCACCTGGGTGGCACAGTTGGTTAAGCGTCTGCCTTCGGCTCAGGTCATGATCCCAGGGTCCTGGGATCGAGTCCCGCATTGGGCTCCCTTTTCAGCAGGAAGCCTGCTTCTCCCTCTCCCTCTGCCCCTCCGCTCATGATCTCTCGCCCCTCCCCAACTAACTAAATAAACAAAATATTTAAAATAAATAAATAGACACATGACATGGACATTTTGCAAATGAGGGCAGAGGACACCACAGATATTCTAAAAATGCCAAGGGTTTAATGTATTTCTATATCCTTTTTATAAATTTTCTCATGAAAAGTTTTACCTTAAGAACTTGAGACCACATGGGCGCCTGGCTGGCTGTCAGTGGAGCATGTTACTCTTGAGCTCAGGCTCATGAGCCCGAGCCCCATGTTGGGAGTAGAGTTTACTTAGAAATAAAAAACAAAACAAAATAAAACAAAAAGCAGAACTTGAGACCGCAGCAACAAAGTTATTCTGATAACTAAGTTTTTCTAACATAGATAATACAGGAGAAACATGGGATAATAATGTTCAGATAATGTGGAAATTGGGTTGGTTCAAGACCTGTTTTTCCAAGTCAAGGGAGTCTGAACTGCAGGAGTAGAATACAAATCTCATCAGGAAAAGGAAAAGCCCTCAGCTGGGCTGCTGACCTGGCAGGATGAAATTCTTTACCTGTATTATAGAAAATTTAGGAACAAGAGCCCAGGGCCCTGTCCCCAGAGAAGTGCCCTTTCCCAGGGCAGTTCACTGCTCTTGGCAGGTCCTCTGTCTCCTGTACCCCACTCTTTGGGCAGCCCCAGAGGCTCTGATCTCCATGTCCCTTAGCCCTGTCTCAGCATGACTTGTCCTTGCCTAATTACATTGTGTCTTCATTCCTATTCTACTGTTTTGTGCAACCTAACATTCCCTGTGACAGATTCCAGTCACACTGACCTGCCTGCCTTGATGGGCCATTTTATTTTTTATTTTTTTTTAAAGGTTTATTTATTTATTTATTCATTCATTCGAGACACAGAGATACAGAGAGAGAGAATATGAGCAGGGGGAGAAGAAGAGGGAGGGGGAGAAGCAGGCCCCCCGCTGAGCAGGGAGCCCTATGCAGGGCTCGATCCCAGGACCCTGAGATCATGACCTGAGCCGAAGGCAGACGCTTAACGACTGAGCCACCCAGGTGCCCCTTGATGGGCCATTTTAATCCCCTGTTATCAATGATTTTTTTTTTGGTGGCGGTGCTTGTTAGTGCTCTGCCTATTGTTATTTAAGACAGTTTGTAATGCAAAATAATTTTAAAAAATCACAAATATCAGATGGAAAATCTTTTTGTACAGGGGTAACATGTTTTCTGATATTCCAATTCTCCACCACGTTTCCTTCTTCCACTGGTTGTAAACCTGGTGTGTGAGGGGAGGGCAGATATCAAAGTCACCTAGGAAAAGTTTTAAATAGCCCATACCAGCCTACCCTTCCCTTCTGCAAGATTATGTTATGTTGAAAACCACCATTCCTAAAAACAAAACAAAACAAAAAACACAAACCCCACCATTCTTGTAAAATATGAAGTATAGCCTATATTTCCCTAATTCTTCAAAACTCTTACTTTTTTAAAGGTTTTATTTATTTATTTGTCAGAGAGAGAGAGAGCGCAAGCAGGGGAAGCGGCAGGCAGAGGGAGAAGCAGGCTCCCCGCTGAGCAGGGAGGCCGATGTGGGACTCGATCCCAGGACCCTAGGATCATGACCTGAGCAGAAGGCAGTCACCCAACCGACTGAGCCGCCCAGGCTTCACGAATTCTTCAAAACTCTTAAATGTAACAAGAGTTTCAAGATCCTTTGGAATTTCCAGACCATACTTTTTTATGACTGGGAGGAAGGCTCTATGTTTTTTTAAAAGCACATAATGTAGCAAACTTTCCTTAGCATAAAGTAAAAACATGTGTTTTATGTTAAGTACCATCATGTAACAAGATGTATCAGTATATATCTTTACAGCCATTTTAAAGATTCTTTCACACCTAAATTAACAAAGATGCTGTTAGTTTTTAAAATCTTGGTTAAAGGGGAAAAAGTAATTAAAGGCTCCTTTTAATGCACCAAAGATTGTTCTACGGTATTCTGAAGGTTTTCAGAGTAAAATTACTTCCACCTTGCTCTTAATTCAAAGAAATCTTAGCTCTATTACTTTAGATACATATGTCCTTGGTCATTTTCTGTATCTCCAAAGTGGCTTTTCCATCCAGAAATTGGAAGGCACCACACATTTAGGCTGGTGGCCCTCGGATGATGAGAAATGCAGGTGAGATTGAAGAAATGCTGTGTCTGTTTGCTCACACAGTCTTTTCTTTCTTCCATCTTCTCCTGCTGCCTAACTTGAAATATCCACCATTAAAATTGCACTCCCCTCCCAAGGTTAGACATTTAGGGAATTGTTAGGAATCTTATTAGTTGGCACAGCTTAGTTTTATTTATTTACAATTTATACTCCATACATCTCCAACATACCTGAGGTGGTTAACAATAAAATTAGGTCCATTATGGAAACGAAGAGCAACGCCTTCCCTTTTTTCCTACTAATCCCTCCAAATAATAGGAAGTCGAGTTTGATTCAACCTCTGTTCATATTATAGGAAACCATAAACCACAATAACATTTGATTAATTCATACTGAAATATCCTGGTGATCTCAAGTCCATAGGAAACAAAGACACTGGATAGATAGTGGAAAGGTTTTATTGAGAATTAAATGACTATATTAGTTCCTAAGTTTTTGTTTCTCAGCACCAAATCTACCCTTCTGCTGGGTTACCTGATGTCAGAATGTGGACTTTGCAAGCCACATTTCTGCTTTGCTAGTTGGCTCCCTATTAAGCTCTACCAAATGCAGTGTGTGGGTGTGTCAGTGTTTGTAGTAGTTGTGTATGTGGTGTTTGTGTATATGTGGTGTGTATATGTGGTGATGTCTGGTATATGGTGATGTGTGTGGTGTGTGTGTACATGGTCGTGTGTTTTTATGTTTGGTAATATGTGTATGTGTATGTGGTATGTATGTGGTGGTCTGTGGTGGTGGCAGTAGTGTGTGTGGGGGGGGGTTGTTTGCATGGGGAGGTGATAGAAGGAGAGTGTCAGGCGGAAGGAGAAAGAAGAAACTACTTGCTGTCAGTGTGCTTTCTGTTCCTGGGATCATCAACCCAGCAACATTTCTGCACTCCAAGATGGCAGTTCCTTCCCATAACATACACTTGCACAACCCTAACAACACTTCCTATAAGCACACTTCCTCAGAGATACCCAGGACCAGTGGCCTGGAGACCCCTCTTTAGAAATCTGAGTTTCAGTTCCATGTGGCTTCTTCACCAAGCTTTTAAGTTTTCATACAGTCACCTTTCCCTTTGTTTACCCAGTCCTAGGGGTGGCGGCTGCTTCTTGTAGTTGCTTCCTTATTTTTTCTGTTTGTCTTTTTGGTCATATAATTAACTTCATACCTAATTGGTAATTTTTGTGTTATATTCTCTCTGTTAAATGGCTAGTGTGACTGTTTCCTGACTGGATCTTAATGGACAGAATGGATTCCAGCCATGTCTCTCATTATGTTCACTTACATGAGACAGGGTGCCTTCTAAGACAGTCACATACTCTTCCTGAGCCATTAAAAAGATGTGGCCATGATATCCAATTTTTGTTAAATATAATATTATGCCAAGAGTCAATGATTATATTTTCTCATGACGGTTTTCTGGCCAGCCATGGCAATAGCATTGCTTTTATGAACAAGTAACAAAGTTATTTTCTTCCAGAGATTAGTCTGTGTATAATGGGGAAGCACAATTGCCTAGGCTCAAGAATTTTCAGGACTAATAGGAAACACAGACCAAGAGAGTCCAAAAGAGGATGATATAAAGGCCAGAATTATAGACTAGAAAGGACCTGGATTTTGAGTTCAAAAATAAAGTAGGAGCCAAATTTGCTTAGGATTGCCTTAACAGTGGAGGGAAGAAGACAGTAGAGGAATATATTCAAAGTACTGGAAAAAAAAAAAAAACCCACCAGCCAAGAATTCTGTACCCACAAAAGTGTGATAGATCTTAGATCTGCTTAAAAAGGAATACTAAAGAAAATCCTTCATACTAATCGGAGTGACTCAGGATGGTAAACTGAATTGACAAAAAGAAACCAGGAGCACCAGAAATGGTAAATATGTGGGTAAGTACCAAAAATAAAGAGTATAAATATTTTTTCTTTCCTCCTTTTAATTACTTAAAGAAACATGAGATTATATAAAGCAGTAGTTATAAGCCCGTATTGCTGAGTTTGTAAACTAAAATGAAGTGATCCATATGACGATAATAATACAAAGAAGGAGGAAGGAAAAGAAGCTGTATTGGAGCAGAATTACTTTATTTTACCAGAATTAAGTCTATATTAACCTGACACAGATTGTGATAAATTATGACATATATAATCTCTAACACTACCACTAAGAAAATAACTCCACAAATGTACTTAAAAAAAATTGGCAAAGGAATTTAAATGATATATGATATTTGACACAGAAGGCCACAAAGGAGGAACATATAAACAAGAAATACATGAAACATCTAGAAGGCAGATAGCAAAATACAGACATATTTCCAACAAAATAATTACATTACTGTGATTACACTCTAATCAAAAGGAGTTGTCAGGCTGGATTTAAAAAGCACCACCCTGTTATATGCTGTCTATAAGAGACACAATACATATTGCAAGACACAAATAGTTGAAAATGAAAGGATATTAATATAGTTGGAATGGCTACATTAAGACAAAATGAACTTTAAGAATTCTTACTAAAGAGATATATTTTATAGTAATAGGCATCTACATATCATGAAAGCAATTTTTAATATATGCTCACCTAACAAAAGAGTCTCAAATCAGAAAAAATAAAAACTGACAAAATTCAAAGGACCAGATAGACAACTATAATTAGAGATTTCAATGCCCCACTTTCAATAGTGGATAGAATGGATACAAAAATAAAAATGGATATAGAAAAATTGAACACTATCAATTCATTTAACCTGATATAGATTATAATAAGATACATAAAACCACACACCTTCCACCCAACAGAGAAATAAAGTCATTTCAAGTACATGTGGAACATTCTCCAGGACAGACCATATGGTAAACCATAAAACAATCAGAGTATGTCCTTTGACCTAAATTCAACTACAAATCAATAGCACAAATAAATGAGAAATTTCCAAATACTTGGAAATTTAATAACATGTTTACAATTAATCTATGAGACTAAGAAGAAAGAAATCACAAGGCAAATTAGAAAATTTTTTAACCCGAATGAAAAAAGCACACTTCAAAATGTATAAGATAAAGTTAAGACAATGCTTAAAAATAAGTATATAGCTCTAAATACCAATATTTGAAAAGAAGTGTCAAATCAATAATGTAAATTTCTTGCATAATAAGAATAGACAATGAGCAAATTACACCCAAAACAAACAGAAGAAAAGCAATAATGAGCAGGAAAATAATGAGGAGGGAAAATTTCGAAACTCATTCAAAGAGGCTAGTTGTACTTTGATACCAATAGCAAAGGTTTCATAAGAAAGGAGAAAAACAGACTGGCATAAACAGACACAAAAAATTCCTAACAAAATACTGGAGATTAAATCTAGCAACATATAAAAAAAATCACACACCATGACCAAGTGGGATTTATCCCAGGATTTCAAACTTGGTTAACAAATGAAAACCAACTAATATAATATACAGCATATTAGTGGAACAAATGCAAAAACACATGATTATCTCAATAAATTGAGAAAAGCCATTCAACAAAATCCAGCATCAATTCATGACGAAACCTCTTAAACTAGAAGTAGAAGAATGCTTCCTCAGCCTGATAGAGGGAGTCTACAAAATGTATCAATTCCCTCCTATTTGCCCCATTGGTGAGGAGGGATTATTACCCTAGGATTCAGGGGGTGACTGAACACACAAACCTGAGCTTGACAGATGAGATCAGTGGCAGTTTATGCATCACATACACTCACAGCCCAGGGGAGGAGGACACTACATGCCATTAAGAGCTACACAGTAGTTGCAGTGGGGAACAGAGTTAACCAGGGGCTGAAGGAGGCAGGCTTTGTAGTATCAAAAGGATGAGGTGCCCCATGGTGCCTGCAAGAGAATGTGATTGGCTTATTTGAATGAATCGTGGGCTGGCAGGGAAGTGAAACCCTATACTGAGAGATAAGCATGAACTTCACTTGGTCTATTTGAGGGAGGATTGTTTAACTATAGGACCTTATTCATGGCAAGAGAATGAGGAGAACTTGTGGTTAGGCCATTTGAGGTCCTCCTAATTTTACAAGATAAGATAGCACATAATGCTGAAAATGTTCTTTACCTCACCAAAAAAAAAAAAAAAATGAAACCCACACAAAAAAACCCACAAGTCCCCCCTCCCAAAAAAAGCACAACCATATAGCTAATGTAATACTTCACAGTGGAAGAATGAATGTTTTCTTCCTGAGATCAGGAAAAAAGGAAGAATATCCACTCATATCGCTTCTATTCAACATTGTACCAGATGTTTAGCCATCATAACAAGGCAAGAAGACAAATTAAAGTCATTCAGATTAGAAAGGCAGATGTAAAACTGTTTTTATTTGCAGATGACATGGTGTTATATGTAGAAAATCCTGAAGAATCTATACACATACAAAAAACTACTAAAATAAATAAATTAGTTTAGCAGGTTTTCAGGATACCAAACACACAAAAAATAAATTATATTTCTATGTGCTAGCAATGAACAGTCTCAAAACAAAATGAACAATTTCATTCATAGTATCATTAAAAAGAATAAAATACTTAGGAACAGATTTAGCAAAGGGGACATATACCTGTACCCCATGAACTTGGCTAAAAGAAATTAAAGACCTAAATAAATGGAGACACATGTCTGTAGATTGGAAGACTCAAAATTGTTAAAATAGAAATTTTTCCCAAATTGATCTACAGAGTCGAGTAAATCAATGTCAACCCTATCAAAAACTCAGCAAGGGTAGGTGCCTGGGTGGCTCAGTTGGTTAAGCATCTGCCTTCCGCTCAGGTCATGATCTCAGGGTCCTGGGATCAAGCCCTGCATCTGGCTCCCTTCTCAGCAGGGAGTCTGTTTCTCCCTCTCCCTCGGCCCCTCCCCCTGCTTGTGCTCTGTCTCATTTGCTATCTCTCTCTGTCAAATAAATAAATCTTAAAAAAAAAAAAAAGAAAAAGAAAAGAAATATAAAAAAAAAACTCAGCAAGGTTTTTTGTTCTGTTTTGTTTTGTAGGAATGGACAGGTCAATACTAACTTATATGGAAATGCAAAAAACCAAGAATAGCCAAAACAATTCTGAAGAACAAAAGTTGGAGGCCTTACACTCTATTTCAGAGCTTACTGTAAAATCACAGTGATCAAAACAGTGTAATATTGACATAAGAGCAGACATACAGATCTATACAACAGAAGAGAAAGTTTAAAAATAAACTTTTGCATTTATAGTCAACTGACTTTTGACAAAGTGCTAAGCAATTCAATAGGAAAAGTCTTCTCAGCAAATGATGCTAAAACAATGGGGTATTCATAGGCAAAAACTTAGACCCTTAGCTGACACCATACAGAAAAATAAACTCAAAATGGATCATAGACCTAAATAGAGGAGCTACAAAATATAAAACTTCTAAAATATAGGAGAAAATCTTTGTGATATTCGGTTAGAAAAGATTTCTTAGACATAACACTAAAAGCATGATCAATAAAAGAAAAAGTTGGTAAGTTGGACTTTAAATTTTTACATTTAAGTTTAAAGGTTTTGCTCTTCAAAAATTATCATTAACAACAAGATAAGCCACAGATTAGTAGAAAACATTTGCAAATCAGATGTGATAAAGGGTTTATATTCAGTATATATAAAGAACTCTTAAAACTCAGTAAGAATAAAAATAACCCAATTTAAAAGTGGGCAAAAGGTTTGAACAGATATTTCACTAAGATAATATATGAATGGCTAATAAGTCCATGAGAGGATACTCAACATCTGTAGTCATTAAAGAAATGTAAAGTAAAGCCACGGTGAGATACCACTCCGCACCCATCAGAATGACTAAAAAAATAAAAGACTGGGGCGCCTGGGTGGCTCAGTCATTAAACGGCTGCCTTCAGCTCAGGTCATGATCCCAGGGTCCTGGGATCGAGCCCCGCATTGGGCTCCCTGCTTCTCCCTCTCCCATTCCCCCTGCTTGTGTTCCCTCTCTCGCTGTGTCTCTGTCAAATAAATCAAACCCTGGAAGGAAGGAAGGGAGGAAGGGAGGAAGGGAGGAAGGGAGGAAGGGAGGAAGGGAGGTGGAAGGAAAGAGAGAGACTGTGAATACCAAGTGTTAGCAAGTATGAGAAAAATCTGGAATTAGCAATCTTAGATTGCTGGTGGGAATGTAAAATGGCACAGCCAATTTGGGAAATATTTTGGCAATTACTTCAAAAGTTAAACACTAACTATTACGATAGTTAACTTACAATTATCTAGCAATTTTCCTCCAAGGTATCCACTCAAGAAAATGAAACCTTATATCCATATAAAGACTTGTACATGAATATGCATAGCAATATTATTCATAGTAGCCAAAGACTGGAAATAATCCAAATGTCCACTGGCTAGTGAATGGATAAAGAAAGATATAGCATATTTTCATCAAGACAAGGATCGCTATGTTGCCCTTTTATAACCACACTCCACTCCCTTTGCTACTGTACTTCCTCCCCGACTCCCTTCCTCCATTCCCTGTCTGCCCCCCAACCACACTAATGTGTCCGCCATTTTTATTATTTGGTGATTTCAAAAATGTTATATAATGGAATCATATACATAGTATGTAACCTCTTGGGGTTGGCTTTTTTTCACTCAGTGTAATTCCCTGATGATTCATCCAAGTTGTTCTGTATCTTAATAAACCATTCTTTTTATTTCTGAGTGGCAAATGTACCACAGTTTGTTTAGCCACTCACACAATGAAGAATATTTGGTTATTTCCCAGTTTTTGGCTATTAGGAATAAGGCTGTTATAGATATTCATTTATAAGTTTTTATATGAGAGGTTTTTATTTCTCTAAGATAAATGCACAACAGTGTAACTGCTGGATTGTATGGTAAATGCATAGTTTTTTAAGAAACTGCCAAACTCTTTTCCAGAGTGGCTGAGAATTATTATCTTTCAAAAAGTAGTTCTGTTTATTGTTAACAATGACCATACAACAGAAAGAAAAGGAAAATACATTTTTATTCAAGATTAGGTCTTTTACAGGATAGGAAACTAGAATTCTATTCAGACCCTCTTATCATAGCTTAATTAATGAGAAAAGGTGACAGTGCAATATTATGAGGTATCTTTGAAAGAAAAGCTATTTATTAATAATGCAAATCAAGATTTCATAAGTATTTTTAACATTGACCTAGGAGCTCAGTATCAGTAGTACTTACATGATATATCGATGTAATATTTGGCATGGAGCAGATTCTGAATGTTTAACCTAACATTTTTAAATCATAATATGGGAAACATATCCCATATGTTCCCAATATCTAAACCTGTTCATCTTGGTTTACTTTTATTAAAAAACAAGCTCTCAGAAATATAGATGCATTTTCTCTTCCCAAAACAAGATAAACTGTATCATTTGAGGTTGAAAAATAAAAATTTCAGAAGATTTCTGAATAATTTAAAAAGTTCTAAACCTTGAGACATAACATTCCCATTATGAAATCATTACTGCACAGCAAGTAATTTTGGCCCAGTCTATTCTTTTGAAATCTGAAATCAAAAGGAGTTATGTGCAGAAGATGTCCATGTTCTACCTGCAGAAGGCCACTCCCAACCTTGAAGCTTTTCAGTTCCTTATTTATTCCTTCTAAACCATATTTAAAAGTCATCATGGGAATCAACCTGCATGCACACTATTCAGTATTTTCTTCTTTCTCTATTTACCAGCTGCTTAGCTTCCCACCCATTCCAGTTTAGCATTTTGTGCTATTCTCTATACAACTCTATTCAACTACATCTGAATATCTGAGCATAGGGAGATCACAGCTTCAAAGACATTTGGTGCAAGACAGGTCCCTAGAAATCCTATTAACAATCACTGTGAGGTTTGCTGGATCCTCTTATAGAAAGATCACTTCCCATCCTTAATGACATTTGCACCATTCAGTCTTTCCAGGTTGGAGCTGCTACGGTGTTTTTCTCTGTTCCTATCACTCTCATTCATTATCAACATTAATTTTCCCCTGTAACATTTATATTAATTCACTATTGTCACCGAGACAATAAAAGTTTTCTTTACATTATTTTTTCTAGTTAGCCCACTAGTACTCCTTCCTTTTCCATAATTACATCCCTCATGGCAAATTTTTATTTCTCATTAATGTGTTAGAATAGTGGCTTAATTGAAGGAGTTATCGCTTTTCCTTGTATTTAACCAATGTAACACATATTCACTGAGTGGCTACCATTTCCACAGTCATCTCTCTGCAAAGTCTGTGGTGAGAAAGCTGGATCTGGTTCCTGCCCCAATGGAGCTTACGGGGTAGTGGTGGGTACAGACGGTAAGCAGAGCCTCACACAGGTAATTAATTACACTGTTAGCAAGCATAAGGAAAAAAAATACGAGGAATGTATACATGAAGGGACTCATGGTGATGTGGCAGGAATTGTAGACTAGAAAAAAATGACGTTCATCCTGCGAGTTGAGCATGAATTGAGTCAAATGGAAGAGGAAGAACATCACTCAAGTGAAAAAGACTGTCATAGGTAAGAATGCACTGAAAGTCACTGTGCCTGGAACTCGAGTCAAGAGGAAAATGTTGGGAAGGAGAATGGGAGTCAGATCCTGCTGCGTCTGTTGGGCTCTACGTTTTATTCTATTTGCGTTTGAAAAAAATTTAAGCAGGGGATTGTCACAACCAGAGGTTCCATTTAAAAAGATCACTCTTAGGCAACAAAGTAACCATTCTAGCTTGGAAGGGAGGAGAATAAAAACAGATGAAGGGAAGCCAGTTAGGAGCCTTTTACAGATGCTCAGGAAAGAAGTGCCGGATTTCTTGGATCAATGTGTTGGCACCAAAGAAGAAAAACACCTTAGAGGTAAAGCTTGTAAGATGTGGATTTTAGCCAGAGCAACTGAGTGGTGTGGATAGATTTAGGGTATATGGCTTCAGTTTGGGACATACTGAGTATAGGCTAGAATGTGAATTACACAAAGACAGGGTTTGGTTTTGTTGTTGTTGTTTTTTGTTTTGTTTTGTTTTTTTGCCTATTTTGTTCACTGCTGCATCCCAGTGCCTCGGGAGACATTCAAGTGGAGATGTCGAATAGTCAGATTAACTATGCGGATTTGTAGCTCAGAAGCGAGTTTGGGTTGGAATTTAAAATGTGGAAGTCAGCAGAATATAGATGCTCTCAGGAGCCAGGAGAATGCCAAGCTCCAGTGGGGAAGGCTGAAGAATGGAAAAGGCAAGATCTAGGATTGGTGTCCAGCTGACTTGCTTACAGCCCTCTGTAACACCATGTGCTTGCCAAAGTATCTAGTGATCATTCTCATCATGTTGAGACGAGTGAGACCCCGTGTAGTCCATGCTCAGAAGGGTTCCTGACGGTGTTTAAGTTCCAGTGTGTCCCATGTGCATTCAGCTTGGACATGTCCTACAGGAAATACTAAGCCCTTTGTCCTGTGTTATTATTCCTCTCTCCCTACTCCTTCCTTCAGGAGAAGTGGGTGGGAAGAAATTAGGAAAAGTGTTATAGTCTAAAATGCAACATGATTGTCTGGCTGAATTGCCATGGAAGATAGAGATTTAATGCTTTAACCTTTCCAACTATCAGGTTCCAAGTTAGGCCAATAGGACATACTTTTAGCCAGAAAGGAATTTCTATGTCCTTTATTAACTCAGCTCTTTTCTCTACCTGTCTGCATGACAAAGTCTTTCCTTCTTCCAGTTCTTCGAAAGAAGTCCTCTCTCCTATTTCTCCCTCTTCTTATGCACCCAGAGCAGAAAGTTTAGCAGTCTCCTACATACACTTGACATATCAGTTAACTAAATTTATTGTGGGGGAAGAAAACACTGCCTTTAGACATTTTGTGTTCTTTTTACATGAACATGGGTGTCATCAGCATCCTTGATATATTACTGATGAAATGTGTTTGAATGTATACATTTTACATTTAATTTCTCCTTAATAAAATATTTAATAAAATTATATCTTTTCATAACATGACCATTGTTAAAGATGCAAAACTTCTCAAAACCAAACTGGTCAAAACCAGTTTAGAACGAGTTTCATTTTTAGAATTACTTTTTTTTTTAAAGAGAGAGAGAGCACATGAGGAAGGGCAGAGGGAGAGAGAGAGAGGGAACCTTAAGCAGGTTCCATGCCTAGCACAAGCCTGATGCAGGGCTCAATCTCATAATCTGAGATCATGACCTGAGCCAAAATCAAGAGTAAGATGCCCCAAGAATTACTTATCTTCTATAACAACTAATTTAAAAATGTAATTTGTTTATTCTATCTGTGTCTCATTGTAATTTTCTGGGACAATGTGCTTGTTTGAATGTAAACTGTCCTAGGTAATCAATATAAATCGTCACCAAAATGGAGAAACCAGAAGTCATTGAAAGTTACATTTAAAAAAAACAACCCATAGAACCTTCTGCTCTGTCTACAATAATTAAACATTTCTTTCATAATCAAGAAAGAGATTACAGACACATTGTTTAAGATCCTCTTGTCAGTATATGACCACCTAAAAATCTCTAGTAAATAAAATTCATTAAATGAATGTGACTACTAGCATAACTGATTTTATATCATTAGTTGAACAGATTTTTAAATTTTCCCAAATACTATTAGCATACTCACTACATGATCTTTAAAAAAAAATACTGTGGGCCTAATGAATAAATAGCCCGGTGAAATGCAAACAGGTTATTCTACAAAATGGGAATAATGCTGCTTGCCTCCTAATACTGCTGTGAGAATTAAATAAATTAATGTTTGGAAAGCACTCGGAACAGCCTCTGACACAGAGCAAGCCCAAGTAGCGTTGGCTGCTGCAGATGCTATAACCGACCACTTACAAACATAGGTCGTGTTTATCTGCATTTGAGGTGGGGATGACAGTTATGTGGCAATTACAATTATTATTTTAGGATAGATTACATTGGTTACCAAGCAGAAATTCTGTATATAAATCAAACTATTTTTAAGGGACTAGAAGAGCCCCTATTCAAAAAACTTCTTTAAGCAAAGACCTGCTTTGTCAGGAATGCTGAAGATGCCCTTAGGAAAGTCAATTTCCCTCCTGTCACTACACATTCCTCTAGCAGCCCTTTCTCTTTGCTTCCGAGACAGTGGCTTGAGGACAGTTTGAGTGCGGGTTAGAAGGGCGTATGTTGCAAGACAAGAGATGGCAAACGCCTTTGGCTAATACATCTTTCAAGTCTGAAAATTGCTTATTTACTTTTTTCCATTATCAGTCATTCTTACCTTTCCTAACGTGGTCATAGGCTAGTTCTCGGTCTCCTTTCCCACTCCTTATGGTTATTCCCTGTGCCCACTCAGAGTTCGTCCTCCTGAAGCTCAGCCAGAGTTTGTCCTACCCACCCCCCCACACCCCCAATGCTTCCTAGACTATCAGGTCAGGGTGACCTCTCTGAACTGTTCTGCCCCCTCCTTTGATTCCATATTCTTTATTCAGAACCTGTAGCAGTTGCTCTGGTCCTGCCCTCCAGTCTCTATAGTTCTGTCTGTTGCTGGCTGCATCCTAGCATGAAAGATAGTGGAGGAAATCGCTGTGGACCCACAGGTTTCTGTAGCTTTGATGAGTTAGAAGTCCTCCTGAAGTCTTGCTTCCTGTCCTGGAAATTCTTCCCCCACCTGAGCAGTTTATATCACAAAATCCAAGGGATGACGAGTGTGCTTGTGGGTAGTTATGAATTATTGTTATCTATTTCAAAGCCGTTTTCTCCCCCTGTCTCTCCCCATGTAATATGATCTTTAGTGGAGAGCTGAGTTATTTTCTTTCTGGGCTCCCATGATAAAGAGGGACCCAACCCTGGCTGGAAAGAAAGGCCCAAGTTTTTCAGAACAAATCAAGAAGAAAACTCCCTCAATGTGGCTCAATTCCCCAACATGCACAGCAGTGCCAACACCAGGGAGCGCAGCCCACTGGCCGGGTTTTCTGCCTCACTGCAGTCACAAACTAAAACAAGTTAGATCCACAGTCTCACTTCCAGTAAGAGCTTTACTCACTCCCATGGGATGATCCAAACCTCAGGATCATTGATGCTTCTGAATCCACACAGACAAGGCTGTCGAGCCAAATCTCAAGAAGCAAGTAGAGGTATTTTCCTCTCTTCCATGGCTTTTTAGCTGCAAAATTGCTAAAGTCCACTCAGCTGGAGAGAACCTACCACTGATTTTCTCAAGTGAGCCAACCAATGGATCACTCATCAACAAAAAGAAATGAATTACTGATACATGCACCAACACTGATGAATCTTGATATAAGTAGGCTGAGTGGAAGCCAGACAAAATAAGAGTATATACTGTATGATTCCACTCACATAAAATTCTAGAACATGCAAACTAATCTATGGTACAGAAAGTTGTCACATGAAGTTGTGGAGGGCACACAAGAAGGAAAAGGAAGAAAGGATCACAAAGTAGCACAAGGAAACTTTTGGAGGTGATGAATATGCTTATTATTTTGACCTGATGCTGGTTTCATAGGGGTGCATGTGTCAAAACTTACCAATTACCCAGTTTAAATATGTACTATTTATTGTAGGTTAATTTTATCTCCATAAAGCTATTTAAAAAGTGTACATCCATCCCCAACTATTAATATGGTATATGATATTATTAAATTTCCTAATATTAAACCAACATTCCTAAAATAAATCTCATGTGGTCACAAATACTAGTTTTTTAATGTGGTATTCAATTGTTTGCTAATATTTAATTTTTGCATTTTGTATCTTGTCGTTTCTTTAAATAGCTGTTTTATAGTCAATATTAGATAATTCCATTTTCTGAATTCCTTATGATCTAGACCTATTGTTTGTCATGTTTGCTGGCTTTCACTCATTAGAGCTTGTTTTCTTATGTCTGGTAATTTTTCACTGGGAATTTTTATTTGTTTTCATCAAATATATAAGAATCCTGAAGCCTCAAGTAGGAGATGCTTTCTCTAGGATTAGTATTTGCTTGTGCCAGGCACCAGGGAATATTTCCAATGCAGGACTAGCTTATTTTTCAGTTTGGGATTTTCCTGCTTGTGGGTAGTATAAATTCAATGCAGAGTATAAATGAAAACCCCCAAATCACAAGTGGATAAGGTTAAAAATTCTCAGAAGAGATGATACGGTTGTTTTTAGCCCAGTGCTACAACCCAAGCAGATTTCCTCTTAGCTGCTCTTTGCTGACTGTTGGATAGTTCTCTTACACAGTAGTCCGTTGAGGTCATATAGCCCCTTCAACAGGTTATGACTTTATACATGCATTTCAAATTCTGTTTCCTTCGTTTTCATGGCCACAAGTCTAACCCTTCATTTTCCTTAGCAATTATAAATCCCAGCGCTCTGGATTCCTGGTATCAGTGTTTTTTTTGCGGAGGAGTCAGGCCTCTACATTCACTTGCCACCCAGATGTCAACTCACAGCTGTTTGTTTCTTTTCGTTCTTGGGAATTTTCCTTACTTTCTTGCAAACTCAGCCATTTTTAAAAGTATATTTGTTGTTTAGAACCTATGTGTATCTCAGCAAAATGGCTTGTCAGAATATTTGACTCATAATAATGCTAAAAGTGGATCCCCACTCTTTCTTTGGTGTGAAACCTTTCTCTTCACTCAAGTGGACCTCTGTGTAACATTTAATCTGGTCAGAAAACGATCAGGAGATGATTACAAGTATCATCCACATTTCTTAAGGCTATGCCATTGGCCTTTTCAAGATCCTCAAGACCTTTAGATTTTGATTACTCTTTCCAGAATTTTCTGGACAGCTGATTGTGACCAGTGGGGATGGAAAGCACAAATATCAAATGCTGATGGTACTCTAGTATGTTACCAAGAATGAAAGTTGTGACTGTCTCAATTCTATGATTCTCCCCTCTTGCTCAGTTAGGTACCAGTCATTAGGATTTGCACACTTTATTAACTACTCATTCTAACTACTACTCATTGTGACCAGTGACCATAATCACTACACCACTGAAACAATGAACTCTATCTCAGAGGACCACTCAAGTCCAGGTGGCTTTCTCACAGTAAAACATTCTTTGCTTTAGCATCATTGTGAGTTCATTGAAATCTGAAATATTCCTAAGAGGTTGAACTGGATAAATCAAGTCAAGCTAAGTAGTTCTCATCAACCTGCCACAAGGTGTGTGCAGATCACGTGTGAGAAGCAATCCTCCTAGTTCACAGGTCAATCCAAGTTTTCATTTTCCACCTACGGTGGAAAATCCAAGCCAGAGAGAGGGTCAAGACCAGCCTTGCTTGGCATGGTGTGATTATTAAGAGCCACTATTAAGAGCCATACCTGTTCTTAGTTACAAAGTCTTGAATTTTTTAAAAAAGATTTTATTTACTTATTTGAGAGAGAGAGAAAGCACGAGCTGCGAGAGGGGCAGAGGGAGAGGGAAAAGCAGCAGCAGACTCCCTGCTGAGCTCGGGGCTCAAGGCAAGACTCAATTCCAGGACCCTGAGATCATGACCTGAGCTGAAGTCAAATGCTTAATGAACTGAGCCACACAGGTGCCCCTGAAGTCTTGACTTTTAAGTCATTCCCAACTACCTTTCGTGTGTGTTTGTGTTTCCAGACTAGATCTAACCAGTGACAGAATATTCCCATCTGAAAAAGAGGGGAACAAAGCCAAGGAGAGAGGGTACTGTGCTCAGTCGGTGCCTATGGCCTGACCCTGCTGTGGCCCAGCCTCTCCTCCTCATGGTTGATCTCTTCATCTAGTGGTACTCAAATTGTTATATGCACTAAGATCACAGGGCAACTTGCTAAAAATGTTTTTTAAAGGTCCTGGTTCCACTTGAAGACTAGTGAGAAACTGAAGTGGGGTCGGGAATGTTTCATGAGTTTCTGAGGTGACCACACAGCTGGTCCCAGCATCACACATTGAGCAACTCTTGGGCCCGGGTTCTGGATGCTGGAATTACTCTTGGCCCTCTTGATATTTGCTCACCTTGTTTGCCTGACCTCCTGTATATATCTGTTTGAACTGATCTATTTGACCCTGCCCTCCATTTCCCCTCCAGCTTTTATCTAACTGGGCTCTAGGTCCTTGCTTCAGCTGCCCTGCTTCTGACACATGCACCTGGCACTGCCTCCACAGCGGATCCCATCTATGCCGGCTGAGGAGTCCAGCTCCTGACCCAAAACCTGTGTGTGGTTTTTCAGGCCTGACCACAGACAATTACAATGTCTTTACCTGGCAGGCCTCATGGGAAATGCTACCCTCTCCATACTAGGCTTGGTGCACAGTCAATGCATTAACGTCTCTGAAGGGAGCTTCAGTCAAGGACTCTAGTCCCTCTGGCCAGCCAGGCTCTTATGTGTATTTGCAATTCTAGCTCAGACACCCTTCAGCCAAGATGACTCTGTGGAGGCCTCCTTATTGGAGCAGGACCCTGAAGACTTTTTTTCCCCTCTCAAACCAAGTACCCTGTACTCCACTCCTAGCTTTCATTTCCACTCTTTCTTCCCCCTTAACAGGCACATCGTTCCATGGGGCAAAATGGAAGTGGGGACAGGCTTCACCTTCTCTGGTTTTAGCCTCTTACACTATCGCCATAGTGATTAAAGGCTTCACTGTTACTTCCATTTTGGCCTGCTGCTTTAACTGGCTATGCCAAAACCTAACAGCTCAGCTCCCTGTCCAGGTTAGCCAAGCTCCTGAGAGTCGAGATCCTGAGTCAAAACAACTTACTTTCAGAAACTGGGAGATGATATAATTAATTTTGAGTCTGTCAGTTTTTAAGCTACTAATTTTTTACACAGCATTAGACAGCCAATACTATTATCTTTCTCTCTTTACCTTGTGTACATCTGGACTTTGAGCCATTTCAAAGTGGTTTTCACATCTATTATCCCACATCTTCTTAAATACAATAGCTAACATTTATAGAAAACCTAACTTTGTGCCAGGCACTGTATTAAGTATTAAACAGGCGATAACTGAGCAAATTGCCACAACTCTCTGAGATGGGTCCTTTTACTACCTCTGATTTATCGAGGAGGAAATTGAGGCACTAGATGCTAAATAACTTGCCTGGCTAAATAACCTGCCAGGTATATACGAAGTGTAGTTAGCATTTAAACCCTAGCTCTTACCACTGCAACAAACTAGAGAAATGATGCTATTTAGGTAAGGCCATACAGCAGGCTAGTACTGGAGGCAAAACCAGGACTCCAGTCCCGATTCCCCTCTAGGAGTCTGGGATAACTGCTAGGGACCATGAACAGACTTAGAAACCATCTTCAGCTGCCACCGAGGCAGAGAGACCTGCTGAGAGGTTTGGTGGCAAGAAGCCTCCTTAGGTGGCAAAGTCTTCTGCACCTCTGTGTCTTCTTCCAAACCCTGGGACAATAATCTGACTGGTGACCTGGATCAAGTCTTCTCACATCTCTACTACTCACGTCAGCATGACAGGAAAGATAGTAAGGAATGAAGTACACAAGATATAGTTGGGATTGTCCCAAGCACATGGACTCCATGAGATGATGTGCCCCATGGGGGTACCCTACAACCGCAGAGGAAAGAGGGATGGTTTTCTGGAATTAAAAGTTCACCAACTGTAGACTTATAAAATTGGAATTCATGGTAATTCTGGGGAGCACTGAGCTAAAGCTATATACAACACGGTATAAGAAGGAACTGTATTTGTCCATGTATTTACAGGATACTATTAAAAGGGAGTGCTTCAACTATTTGAGATAACAAAGACTAAAAATTCTTAAATTTTTTTTTAGATTTTATTTATTTATTTGAGAGAGAGAGAGAGAGAGAGGGAGACAGTGAGAGAGTTAACACCAGCAGGGGGAGTGGGAGAGGGAGGAGCAGGCTTCCCGCTGAGCAGGGAGCCCCATGCAGGGCTTGATCCCAGGGCCCGAGCCGAAGGCAGACGCCCAACGACTGAGCCACCCAGGCGCCCTAAAAATTCTTAAATTCTTTGCAGCACTCGAATTGCTCTCTGTGGAATCGATTTGACAGGGCTCTAAAGGGGACTTTGCCGAAAATGAGATTCCTAGGCTTTACTCGCAGATCCTGACTTCATAGACAGCCTGTGGGCCTGGGAAGCTAGTTCTTAAAGCACCACCAAGTGATTCTCAAGCAACTGATTCATGCACAGTCATTTAGGGATCTCTGCTAATTACACAACCATGTGCCTTATCCATTTATTATCTATTATTTATTCACTTCCAGTCCCATAATTGAATTTTAGAAACGCTTTCGGAAATGCTTTGTGAAGTTTGTGACTACCAGTTGTTCTCACTGGAACTTTATTGATATATCACCACTCTCGTTATACCAGATTAGTAAAATGTCATTTGCAACTTGTATTCCCCCATTCTGCGCAGACCTTATAATGAGGACAGAGTTCCTGGATCTGGAAGACTTAGCCCCACTCCAGGCTCTCAAAACAGTCCTTAATCAGTAGAATTTAAGAAATAAATGACTACACTACCTTATAGCTAGACGTCCTGAAAATGGTCCTTGTACCAGTCCAATGCCTTGAGTCCCAAATCCAATAGCAGAAGCCATGCATTCTTGTCCTGACCCAGGGGTCTTTCCGGTTCCTTTTTCATTTCATCGGTGATCTTTCTTGTGTGTGTTCTGATCCCAACGGCTGAAACTCTACCAGTGAGCCAGCAGTGGGTCTTTTGAGCTTTCTGGCTTGACCTCTGACCTTTACTGCCGCAAGTTTCCCCCGTCTTGACTAATTACCTTCTATCATCCATCAACGTAACGTTCCAAATCACCTGCCACCTTCTGCTGGGTCTGACTATTCTCTACGGCCCTCCCCCAACCCAGTTCAAGTTCCGACAGATTGTATTTCTTACACTCTTGGATATCCCAAACATACAGGTTTTCTGAGACAGTATCTTTGGCATACTTAAGAGATATTAAATCTCTTTGGTTGTGATCACTTAAAAATTAAACACTTCTGAACCAATTCAAGAAATAAAATGAGCTACTAAAATCAAAATGCTCACATTTTTAACAGAATTTTAATATTCTGTTTTTAGGGGAAGGCCCTTTGTATTTTATTCAAATTCATGAATAATGGATGACATCTAAGACGGCTCATTACACTTGCAACACACAAATACACGGTTTCTTAAAACGGCCTCCTGTCAAATACATGTGATTTCTCTTTGTCTGCTGTTAATGTAATTGCCTAAACACTAGATTCTCCTGATTATAGTCTCCCTTGTAAACTGCTTATGTACAGGCATAAGCAGCTGTGTTTATGCTTCTGCGGCTTTCGGGTTTCATTATACAAAGTTTCAGCATATGATTCAAGAGCCACAGACTGTATAAGACCCCAGGCAGCAGCAGGCAACTCTTACCAATAAAGGGGACTACTCCACCGGCACGTGTGTGTCGTGTAGGAGGGTACGCAGATGCGAACGTCACCCCACTGCAGGCAGATTCCCTGTGAGACGTGAACAGCAACTGTTAACTTTTCGGGCAATAATTGATCAGTAGTCAAAGACCTGAATTTTTTTTTTTTTAAGATTTTATTTATTTGACAGAGAGAGAGCGCTCAAGTAGGCAGGGCGCCAGGCAGAGGGAGAAAGCAGGCTCCGTGCCGAGCAAGGAGCCTGAGGCGGGACTCGATCCCAGGAACCTGGGATCATGACCCGAGTGAAGGCAGCCACTTAACCGACTGAGCCACCCAGGTGCCCCAAAGACCTGAATTTAAACAAGAGCATCAACACTTCCTCGCCTTCTCCTCACTCAGCTGAGAACTAAAGAGTTTTGGTTTTTTAACTTGGGAGTTTGGGAGCATTCAGAAGGGGTAGAGTAAGAGAGGCAGGCAGACAGAGGAGAGAAAGGCTGACAGAGAAAGCAGCTATCAAGAGTTGGAAGAGGAAATCCATGCTGAGAAATAGGAAAACGAGGATCAAGGCGAAGGAGACAGGGGAACGAAGCAACAGAAGACATAGAGCAGCAAAGAGGCCAAAGAGCCACCCAGCAGGTGTTTGTTATCCAACCTCCATGACACTTTATCACAGTGATTTATTTCTACAGCCGCATATAGAAGAACACTGGAGAAAGAGCTGGTTTTAAACCAGGTTCTGCCATCTACTATCAGTGTGACCTGTGCCAATTCCATGACCTCTTCGGGTTTCAGTCTCCCTATCTGTAAATAATAGTGGGTAACACTTAGCCAGGTTTTGGTGAGGATTAAACAAAATAGAAGAAGCAAATTAGTGTTAGTAGCAAAGCATAGTGGTTAAGAAGCCGGGCTTTGTGATCAGACCACTCGGTTTGATTACCAGCCTTTAGCTGGACGACCTTAAGCAAGTTATGAACCGGTCTGTGCTTAGTTTTTATATTTAAAACTGGGTAATAAAAACAATACCTACATGCATGTGGTTGTTCTGAAAGTTGACCGGAAAATACATGTAAAACACAGCAAACAGGTAGAACAGTGCCTGGCATTTGGTTAGTACTCAATAAATGTTGACTCTGAGGGATAAGAGTAGATGCACAAAACATGGTATTGATGATGACACCTCCCTCACAGAAGAGTAGACACCATTTTGCCTCTCTTTTCTTTATCCCTACTACTTTGTTGGCATATTGCAAGCACTTACCCAAAGTGTATAATGTGATCAGAAATGATAAAACGCTTTTCTTTTCACCTTTGCTTTGTGCACTCTTGTGTTAACACTTCCCCTTTGCTTTGTGTAGTATTGACTAGGTGGTTAGCCAGACGCTCAACTGTTCTTTTCTTTGAAAAAGCGTTTAAGTGCACAAGGAATATAGGAATATCTTCTCTTGGTTAAAAAAAACAAGTTGATAAGACTAAAACTCACTTCCAAGTTCAAACTCTATCCCAGGTCCCTCCCCAAACTCAAGTATTTTATTGGTTTTGATGAGTACTTTTTCATACCTTGTATTTGGCATTCATGTATGAATTTATATCTATGGACCTGTGTCATTCAAGGTTCCACCAGAGAAACCCAACCTTTTAATGTCCAGGGGATAAGCAATGATAGCCTCTCTTTCATTTTTGATATTAGTAATTTGTGTTTTCACTTTTTTCTTTGTCAGCTGAATAGAGTTTTATCAATTTTATTGATCTTTCCCAAGAACCAACTTTGGTTTTATTGATTTTCTCTATTAATTTTCTGTTTTCAATTTCATTGATTTGTGCTGCAATGTTTATTGTTTCTTCTGGTTGTTTTAGGTTTATATTACTTTTCTTCCTCTAGTTTCCTGAGGTGGAAGCCTAAATTATTGATTATAGATCTTTCTTGTCTACTATTCATTCAGCGTTATAAAATTCCCCCTAAGCACAGTTTTCATGGCGCCCCACAAATTTTGATAAGTTGTATTTTCATTTTTATTCAAAGTATTTTTAAAATTTCTCTTGAGGCCTCTTGAAACCATGGTTAGAAGTCTGTTGTTTAATCTCCAAATATTTTGGGATTTTCCAGCTCTTTCTGAAATTGATTTCTAGTTTAATTTCATTGTAGTCTAAGAGCATACTTTGTTTGATTTTCTTCTTTCAAATTTGTTGAGGTGTGTTTTATTTGGCTTACCAGAATATCATCTATCTGGGTGAACGTTCCATGTGACCTTGAGAAGAATGTTCTACTGTTGTTGGCTGAAGCATTCTATGTATGTCCCCTAGACATATTGATTGATGGGACTGTTTAGTTTAACTACATCTTACCGATTTTCTGCCTGTGGGAACTGTCAACTACTGAGAGAGGGGTGTGGAAGTCTCCAACTATGATAGATCTATCTATTTCTCTTTGCAGTTCTATCAATTTTTGCCTCATATTTTGATGTTCTGTTAGTAGGCAAGTAGACAGTACAGATTGTTATGTGTTCTTGAAGAATTGACCCCTTTTGATCATTATGTAATGATGCTATTTATCCCTGATAATTGCCTTTGCACTGAAGTCTGCTTTGTCTGACATTAATACAGCTACTTCAGCTCTCTTTTGATTGGTGTTAACTGGGGCATATCTTTCTCCATTGCTTTAGTTTAAATTATCTTTTCATTTAAAGTAGATTCTTATACACAATATATAGTCGGTCTTCTTGTCTCCACTCTGACCATTTCTGTCTTTTAATTGGTGTATTCAGACCATTCACATATAAAGGGATTAGTGATAGATTAATATTGCTCATTTTTGTAATTGTTTTCTATTCATTGCACTTCTTGTTGCCGCTATTGTTCTTTCTCTTCTTTGTTTCTTCTCTTCCTCCTCCTCCTACACCTTCCTCTTCCTCGTGTCTTTCTTTTCCGCTTTCTCTGGTTTCTGCTCTTATTTTTTTGATTTTTTATTTAAAATTCAATTTAATTAACATAAAATATATTATTAGTTTCAGAGTAGAGTTTTGTGATTTGGTTTCTGCTTTTAATTGAGCATGTTATATGATTCCCTTTCCTCTTCTTTTTTAGCCTACCAGTGATACTTCTTAATATTTTTTAGTGGTTACCCTAGAGTTTACAATATACATTTTCAACTAACGCAGGTCCACTTTCATATAATAGTATATTACCTCATAGTTAGTATGGGTACTTTATTTTTTATTTTTTTAAGATTTTATTTATTTGAGAGAGAAAGAGCGAGCACAAATGGGGGGGCAGAGGAGAGGGAGAAGTAGGCTCTCTGCTGAGCAGGGAGCAAGGCGGGGTTCGATCCCAGGACCCTGAGATCATGACCTGAGCTGAAGGCAGATGCTTAACCGACGGAGCCACCCAGGCACCCCTGGTGTGGGTGCTTTCTAATAGAGTATTCCTAATCCCTCCTGTCCACTATAATATTACTGCCATTTACTTCACTTTTTCATATGCTATAATCAACTAGATTGCTATTATTATTTTGAACAAACTGTTCTCTGTTAGGTCAGTTAAGAAAAAGAAGAAAAAATCTTATTTTACCTTTATTTATTCCTTCTCTAGCATTCTTCTTTTCTTTATGTAGGTCTAATTTCTTGTCCTATATTATTTTCCTTCTTTCTGAGAAACTACTTTTACCATTTGTGATGTAAGGCCACAGGCAACAAATTCCCTCCATTTGTGTTTGTCCAAGAAAATCTTTCTTCCTCTTTCACATTGGAAAGAGGATTTCACTAGATACAGACTTTAAAGGTTGGTGGTTTTTAGTTTTTTTCGGACAGCTCTAGAATAGACTTTCTCTAAAAGCATAGGTCTACCTCTTGAGGCATGGCCTTCCTGCTGCTCAAATGGATGCCTGGGGTGTTAACATTCTTTCTGGGCTGGAACTATAATGTCCCCCCACAGCATTCAACCTTGAGAATCTTTGTTTCAATCTCTGCCTCACTGCAAACACTCTCTGTGTAGTCTCACCTCATGCATGTTTAGGACACATAAACTATGCCCTCCCCGACACTTGCTCTCTCCTCAATGCCTACCCCACACATTGCAGTGACTGTATCTTCCCCACTTCAAATTTCTTCCAAGCAGGACTTCCATGCTCTGCTTGGACTTTACCTCACTGTGCTGTATTTGCTTCATCTTTGCCAGGCAGAGAGCCAGGGTGATTATGGGATATTATCTGATGAATTTTCTTTTTAGGGATCACAGTCTTATGCTGTTCATCATCCAATAACTGAAAACAATGGCCTCATATACTTTGTACAGTTATGTGATTTCTTACAGCGTGAAAACTAATCTAGTGCCAATTACTCTGTAATAGTTAGAAGCAGAAATGTTCCTTAACCAATCTTCTATTCCCAATATCTAGCACAGATCCTGGCCTTTAGAGGCAATCAACAAGAAATCAATATAGGAATTAATGTGTCCATCAGTGAATTCAGGGAAGAAAGAAAAGAGGAGGGAAGGGGGAAATTAATTTGAGAGTGTTTGGAAGGCATTAACTAGATAGCGATGTACTCAAGCAAATTAAAAGTTTTAATGGAATCTGACTCTTAAACTCAGAGGATCCAAGAGTTAGGCTTAATATCTTTTGGGAAACAAGTTATTCAATAACGGCTAATTCTCCATTTGTCAGTATAATACATGTTGAAAAGCCTGAGCCAAGATTTCTGGTTTGAAATTCATCTTACCTATCGCGGTAATCAATAAATGAGTTCCAAGGTAAATCAAGGCATATATGGATTTTATAATATTCAGATTTAAAAGAATTGTTAGATTTCGATGTTCTACTGATGCATATTTTTTAATGTTAGAGACTAATAGGCTAGTGCCACATTTTGAAATCTTTTAAGTTTTGAGGAAATCCTTTTTAGGAATTTTTTTTTTAATATTTTATTTATTTATTTGACAGAGAGAAAGACAGAGAGAGAGCACAAGCCAGGGGAATAAAGAGAGGCAGAGGGAGAAGCAGGCTCCCCACTGAGCAAGGAGCCCAATGCAGGATTCGATCCCAGGACCCTGAGATCATGACCTGAGCTGAAGGCAGATGCTTAACTGACTAAGCCACCCAGGCACGCTTCTTTTTAGAGATTTTTAAAAACTGCTTCCTATTTCAGATATATGTCTCTGGGCATTTAAATCAATCCACCAATTAATTATGTCATTAAAATATATTTATTATTTCTACATGATAAAACAATTTATTTTTTAGAAATATATTTTAGAAGACTCATTTAACCAGTCTTATATTTGTCCATTTATTTTTAAAACTATACTTAGCTGAGACATGTATAAAGCCATAAGATTTCTGTTTAAAATCATTTTTCTCCAAGCTATGTATTTATATAATATCAAGTGGTTCTCCATTTTCAAGTGAGATTTCTAGGTGCTACAGTTAATTTAAATAAAGCCATTTCAAAAAAAATTAATTAAATAAAAGCCATTTCATTTTTTATGGATCTAATTCTATTTCTCAATTAGCAAGCTTTGATTTGTCTTTTACATTGAAAATGTGATCTTGCTAATATTTTCTGAAAATGAAATGTGTAACTATGTTACAGAAAAGTTTTAAATATGATATTGTTATAGAAGAGAATAAGGCAGGATGACTTTCTTATGTTCAAGCCTAAGTCAATGAACTACATTTAAGGGTGATAAAAATATTTTATAATGAAGAAAATAAAATAAAGAAAGATAGAGATTTGTACATAAAGAATCAGCATAGAAGGGTAAACCCCTGACCTGATTTCAAAAGTCTTCAAATACACGGGGCGCCTCTTGGCTCAGTTGTTAAACGTCTGCCTTCGCTCAGGTCATGATCCCAGGGTCCTGGGATCGAGCCCTGCATCGGGCTCCCTGCTCGGCGGGAAGCCTGTTTCTCCCTCCCCCACTCCCCCTGCTTGTGTTCCCTCTCTTGCTGTCTCTCTCTGTGAAATAAATAAATAAAAATCTTAAAAAATAAAAATCAATAAAAATTAAAAATAAATAAATAAATAAATAAAAGTCTTCAAATACTTATCTATTATAAAATCTTGGGGCTCCAGTAGTGGGAAAGTTTGTCAAAAACTTTTTTTGTCTTGAATAATATTTTATTTTCAAGTAAAGACTGAAGGAGACAGGAAAAGGTAACTTTGGGTATTCCAGAAGGAAATAGAATTATTCATTTATAAAAATTGGATTTCAAGGAAAGAGTATATGAAGAAGAATAGCCTAAAGAAGAGAAAGTGGGGGCACCTGGGTGGCTCAGTTGGTTAAGCAACTGCCTTCTCCTCAGGTTATGATCCCAGAGTCCTGGGATGGAGTCCCACATCGGGCTCCCTGCTCAGCAAGGAGCCTGCTTCTCCCTCTGACCCTCCCCCCCTCACATGTACTCGCTCTCTCTCATTCTCGCTCTCTCAAATAAATAAATAAATCTTTAAAAAAAAAAAAGAAGAAGAGAAAGTGGAACAGGAATGTACAATATCCTTCAAAGGTTTGTATATGTGTTAGAAAAGCTCCAAAGATAGATTCTAATTGCACCAAGACAGAGTAAATAGATGAGAAAAGCCTGACCTAGAGACAAGATGTTTCATAAAACTCCTAGCACAGGGAAAATGACTGATCTTGACACTCACTGTCTTGCTTAATTACATTGCAAAAGCACAAGAAGATGTTTGATTAAAGCACTGAAATAATGCATAGACTGAGACAAAATAAAGAAAAATGAAGATTACAAGCAGAGTCTATGTGTCAGACATATTTAAACCACCACAGCTTAATTTTGTAACCAAAAATGTCAAACACTGATATAGAACACAGTATTTACAATAGATGGTTGCTGTAACATAATTTGCCAAATGGAAGTAACAGCCAAATTTAACTGTTTTTTTTTTTAAGTGTTGCAGAAAAAGCACATGAATGGCTCTCTTTTGACATGCAAGTACATGGTGGCCTTTAAACCTTAATTTCTCCTCTTCCTGCTTATTCTTCTCTCCTTTGATTAGTACTGCTCTTTGGAGTCTCTGAAAGAAAAAAAAAGAAAAAGAAAGACAAAGACATTTATTTTGATTGTCTTAGGGAAGTCTATGGAGGCTTGGAGACTATTTTAAAACAAAGTTTAATCAAAATATTCTTACATCTGGGTAGAGAAGTTATAATGATTTCTATTATCTTTTTATTCTTTCTTAAATTTCCACACCTTTTACAATGATCATATATAGTACCAATGTAATCATGAGCAAACAAATTAAAAGATCTCATGGGTCTATTTCATTCCAGTTAGGCACTTTTATGGTTCCATTGTCCCTTTGATATTAGAGCATATAGATATTGGAGCATCACCATCACACCCTTACAAAAATCTAATATCAGTTTTAAAATTATTTGGAGCATTCTAAATAAATTGCTTGTCTTAAATATTCATTATAATTTGAGCACCTTTGTCAAACACAGGATCAAACACAACAGTCTGTCCCAGGTTTGGGGGAGGAGGTAGCAATGAGGGAAAAGTTTTATGCCACAGAAGAATACTTGTAAAGATATTCCAAACATTTTAAGAATTCCAGAAATAACATGAATGGTAAAAGGAGAGAGAAAACTGAGTTAAGAAAAGTTCTGAGTAGAGTTGAGGTGATTAAGGCTTATCAATGGTTTTGTAAGACTTTACATAAGATGTTTAGCATCCAAGGAATTAAGAAAATCAATTATATCATAATATATTTATACAAGGTGGAGGAAATGCTAAGTTGAAATGACTTAAAATTTTCAGGTCTTATTTAATAAAGAATAAAGTAATCAATCAGTAAGGAGGGGAAACAGAGAGAGTGAAGATCATAGTTCTTTTTTTTTTAAGATTTTATTTATTTGACAGAGAGAGAGAGCACAAGCAGGGGGAGTGGCAGGCAGAGGCAGAGGGAGAAGCAGGCTCCCTGCAGAGCAGGGGGAGCCCGACACGGGACTTGATCCCAGGACCCTGGGATCATGACCTGAGCCGAAGGCAGTCGCTTAACCAACTGAGCCACCCAGGCGCCCAAGATCATAGTTCTTGGTATACACATTACATAGAGGGGATTGTTTGTATGTTTATTCTAATTTTTTTTAAAGATTTTATTTATTTATTTGACAGCACAAGCAGGGGGGTGGCAGAGGGAGAAAGAGAAGCAGGCTCCCCTCTGAGCAGGGAGCCCCATGCAGGGCTCAATCCCAGGACCCTGGGATCATGACCTGAGCCAAAGGCAGACGCTTAACTGACTGAGCCACCCAGGGCTCAGCTTAATTGACTGAGCCCCTGTTTATTCTATTTTTAATCAAGGACTTTATTTTTTATTTTTTACCTGAAAGAGATAGTGGATGATTTTGTTACTGGTGGGTCATGGAAGTCTTACTACTAAGATAAAGAAGATAGTCTTTCTATAAATAAAGAGGATAGTCCTTGAGTTCTTTGTGTTGTCTTTGAAAAGACAGACGTGCCTGAATGGCTCAGTTGGTTGAGCGATGGACTCCTGGTTTTGGCTCCGGTTGTGATGTCATGGTTGTGGGATTGAGCCCCACGTGGAGCCCCACATTGGGCTCTGCACTCAGCCTGGAGTCCACTTGAAGATTCTTTCCCTCTGCCCCTCCCCCCACTCCTGTGCACCTACACCCGCGTGCTCTCTCTTTAAAATAAATAAATAAATCTTTTTTTAAAAAAGTGCTCTCCAGAGAATCAAAACAAATTTTCTATATCATATCCTCTTTATATTCCAAAGTTTGTTTAGCAATGTACAATTTCAAATTGCGAATTTTTTCCTTTAGTAACTATAATATTCTGTATGTGTTTTGTTGGTATTTTTTTTTAAAGATTTTATTTATTTATTTGACAGAGGGAGACACAGCGAGAGAGGGAACACAAGCAGGGGGAGTGGGAGAGGGAGAAACAGGCTTCCCGTGGAGCAGGGAGCCCGATGTGGGGCTTGATCCCAGGACCCTGGGATCGTGACCTGAGCCAAAGGCAGACGCCTAACGACTGAGCCACCCAGCCTCCCCGTTTTGTTGGTATTTTAAACAATGAATCAGAGCCTAATAATATTTTTGTAAAAATTTAACACCCCAGCATAAGCATAATCTTTTAACTAATTGGGTAGTAAATGTAAATGCAAATACACAAACACTATTGTTAATGATAGGACTGCTATATTTCAGAGTAGACCTGCTTATTAATTCAGTAAGACACAGAACTGTCCCTTTTAACAGAAATATTATACTTACATCATCGAACTATCAATAAATATAAAAATACCTACATTATAAAATAACTTATATTCAGGAGCGCCTGGGTGGCTCAGTCATTAAGCATCTGCCTTCGGCTCAGGTCATGATCCCGGGGTCCTGGGATCGAGCCTCGCATTGGGCTCCCTGCTAGGCGGGAAGCCTGCTTCTCCCTCTCCCTCTCCCCCTGCTTGTGTTCCTTCTCTCACTGTGTATCTCTCTGTCAGATAAATAAATAAAATCTTTAAAAAAAATAAATAAAATAAAATAACTTATATTCAGACCAGTACTTTCTAACCAAGGAGATTATTTACAGGATCCATTAACTATGAGGTGGACATGCACTCCATTACTAACACTTAATCTAATAATGACATATATACAGAGATTGAATTGCTGTTACTCTCTCACCAGATACTTCACCCACTAATGCCTAGAAATCTGTGTAGTTCTAGATTTCTCCAACTCACCCCTATCAGCCCCAGAGAGTTTCAAGTACATTTAAAGGAAGCTCAGGATTGATGGACTGAGATTTTCAGTGGCTAAAGGCACACGTAAATCCTATTTCACCTACATTTTGTATTAAACAGGCATTGGGATTGGGAAGGTGAATATGAATATGCCATTGTTTCGTGCTGGACTCAGTCTATTAATAGTAATGCTATTGGCTAGAAATGCCTGGGGGCACTCACCTGGGCCTGAATGAGCTTCCCACAGACATCTGCCCTTTCCAAATTGATGTTACAATTGGATCCACCCTTGTGGTGCTTATACACACACTGGCCAAGGGGTCTGGTTTTACTGGAGTTGAGGATGGCAGTCTAGATTTTGTGGGCTCACTCTTTATGAGTGAATTTAAAACATGAGGGCAGGAATTTAAAGTGTAAGGAAAAGAGAAGTAGCCCAAATGGTCAGTTATAAAAATTAACTAAGACCTCTATAATAAAGGAGCCTCAGTAGAAGGAGGTGGTCAGGCTCTTCATTTAGTCCTGTGGTTGTCAATGCGTTTATCTGAGATAGCCATCTTTGAAGTGGATGCCTCTTTGAAATGGATGTGTCCACAATCAAAGCTTAAGTCAGGCACTTGTATTATAAAACAAAACAAAACAACTGTCAGAGCTTACATCACAGCCATCTAAGTTCTAGGCAAGTGACATTTGGGAATAAGAACTACGATATTTTTAGGGCTCTTCACAAATATTCCTGTTCTCTCTACTTCTGGGTAAATGGTAAGAATGCACTTCCTCTTGAATTCAGTTGTGATCAGATGACTTGCTTTGGCCAAGCAAATAAGACTGGAAGTGATCAAGGTCATATTTTGCGATATTATGGTTTTCATTTGTCTTACTACTTTTTCTTATTGGTCCGGAAGGAGTGCCATTAATATTGGGCCACCTTAAACACTACAGTAATAACTGCTTAGTGTATTAATTTTTTTCTTTAATAATGAAAAAATTTAAGGCTTTAAATTTTCCTCTAAGTTTTCACTGAGTCTCAAGTTTTGAAGTGTACTTAAGTGTTCTTTTCATTGCTTTCTAAAAGTTTATACATTTTCCTTTGATTTTCTCTTTCGTGTAAGGCTTATCTAAGAATAGATTATTTAATTTCCAAGAATTATGATATTTTTGGTCACTCTTTTTAACATATTTTTGGCTTTATTGGATAATGAGAAAATGTGAACTATATTTACCTCTTTAAATTTTTATAAATCTCTCAGAAATATATATGGCAAAGAAAATATATAAGATAAAGTTTATTTTCTATTAAGGAGCTAGAAGATATGTACACAGACACACTCTCTATCCATTACATCACATTTTAAAACTATATATTTCCAATCATATATTAAAGTCTCACACTATAACTTTATTTTTTAAGAGGTCTCGGTATATCTGATAGGTTTCTGCTTTATGTATTTATCTATGTTATTTGATTCATAATTATGACTATATTTTTCATAGATTGTATCTTTTTCATTACAAAATTACCTCTATGCTTTTCGTGTTTTTAATCTAAATTCTACATCATCTCATATTGTCTACATTTTTAAATCTCTTATATCTTTTTCCACGCCTATATTTTCAACATTTCTTTAGTATTTTAAATGTATTTCCTGTAAAGAGTTTACAACTAGGTTTACTTTTTAACTCAACTTGATCTTCTCTGCCCTTCAGTGGGAAAAGTTCATTTATATTTAGTGTAATGACATTTATTTTAGTTTTCTATCATATATTCTACTTATTACTTATTTTACATTGTTGTTTTCTATTTTCTCTTTATTTTTTTATCAGACTGATCAAGTTGTACTTCATTCATTTTTTTCTCTTATTTATTTGAAAGTTATTCTATTTTTTAAAATTTTATTAATATTATTTTCATCTTCCCTCCTCCTATAAAAGGCATATGCTTTTCTACTACTATTTGAAAATAAGATGCCACAAAGACATCCTATTTTTTTCCTACTCTTCTTCTCCCCAGTGAGATGAGACCTTAAAGAAATCTCATTTTCCTTATTACTTCTTCTCCTCCCCCAGTAAATGAACATTTTGGTTTCCCCATCCCTATCTCTTCCTACTCCTTACTAACTCTTGAGTTTTGCTGATATAATTTAAAATGCTTAAACTATTATTAGAATATCCCTTATTGTACATCCCTTCTGTGTCTATGGTTTTTACTTACCATTTACCTTATAATCATCTTATTCATTTGAATTTCAATTGAATAGGTAATATTGATTTAATATATAAACAATTGTTGCTCATCACTGCTTTCTCATGTCTTCGATTTCCCATATTTAGAATTCTGATGTATTCTATGGCATTTATTCTTTGTTTTTATAGTCTTTTCTTGATAATTTTCCTCTCTGAACACATGCATATCCTCAAATATCTTTATTTTGCCTTGACAGGTGAATAATTTCTTGGTTGTATATAGGATTTTCAGATTGAAATTCTTTCCTCTCAATTGTCCTCAGATACTATTCCACTGATTTTTTAGCTTCTAGTGTTGCAAGTGAGAAGTTCAAAGCCAGTATAATTTTTTTTTCCTTTATGGTTAGCTAGTTCTTCTTGACAGAAAGTTTTGAATATTTTCTATTTATCAGAACTCAGAAACTTCCTATGATACATCTAATTATATGTCTCTTCATCAATCTGGCCAGGAATATGATGAGCATTTCAATCTAAAAATTCATATCTTTAGCTCAGGGACACTGTCTTCCTCTTTAGCTTTTATTAGAGCCTTATCTTCATTCATAGATTTACCTTTCAGCTGAAGCTGCTATTATTTCCAGATTTACTTTCCTAGAGATACTGTATAATTCTCTTGCCTTTTCTCTAATGATTTATATCTCATTATATTTTTGTTTGTGCTTTGAGATATAGTGTGGGTCAAATTGTGTCCCCTAAGAGGTATGTTGAAGTCTTAATCCCGAGGACCTCTGAAATGTGAACTTATTTGGGAATGGGGTCTTTGTAGATATAAATAAGGGAAGAGGAGGTGGGGCCTAAATCCAATGACTGGTATTGTTATTGGGAAAGAAAAATTTGGAGACTCAGAGACACAAAGTAGAAGAAAGCCATGGAATGATGGAGACAGAGGCTGGAGTGATGCAGCTGCCACGTTAAGAAATGTCAAAGACTGGCAGCAACCATCAGAAGCTAAGAAGAGGCAAGAAAGGATTCTCCCCCAAACCCTTCAGTGAAAGCATGGCCCTGCTGACTTTTTGGACTTCTAAGCCTCCAAAACTGTAAGAGAATGCATATCTGTTGTAATTTGTTACAGCAGCCCTAGGAAACAAATGCAAGATCATTCTTCTACTAGATGTTCCAGGTCACTAATTTAAGTCAACTTCATTTTATTTATTGAATCGCTTAATTGAAGAATTATGTTTTGTTACCATTTATAAAACCATTTTATCTCTGCTTGAATCTCCTTAAGTCATATTGATATTTTATAACTCAGGTTTTTAATTTGTTTTCTCTAACAGCTCTATTTCACTAAGTGTTTGGTTTTTTGGCCTCATTTTCATTTCTGGATACTAGGTTCCCTTAGATGTTATTTTTCTTTATTGACTGACAGAGCTCAGGTCTGATTTGAGGGTACACTAAGTGAATGACGATAGGCGAAGTGACCTCTCCCTCTGTGAGCTGATGATCATGATGGAGCAGGCAAGGAGCCAGTTCTCTACTAAGGTACTGGTGATAACTTCTCTGCAATTTGGTCTTCCCATACCCAGACTTATCAAGGGAAGGATAGGTTTGGCTCACCCATTCAGCAACTGCTTAACCTCAGAAGAGAGTCAGGAAAACATGGTATATTCATGTAGAATTAATGTTTCTCTTTCTACAGAGGGCCCAGCCTTCTGAGGTCATGCTCTTCCCAGGGTCCTGTGCTTTTTGGTCCTTACCTGGGAGTCTATGCTGTTCTCAAGGTGCTTTCCTGACCAAGAGGAAGAAAACTCTACACTAATTCCCTTTCCTATACCCCAACAGTATTATTGTTGTACCCAAAGTATTTAGACTGCTTTAATTCTAAATTTTGAAGTGGAATAAAGAGAGTCCAATGGATATATGTATGTGTATTTTTAACAATAAATAATTTGCTACTTCTGCCATTCTAGAATGGTTATTAGCTAAAAATCTACAACATGGAGCATGAATAGGGGAACAGGTTGCAAAATAACATGGAACATCTTCTAATTAGAAAATAGGAAAATGTAAGAGTGTTTATTTAAGCATCTATTTAGTAAATGTGATATTATCTTAATCCGTCTTATAAATTTTGCCTCTTCTTTAACATAAAATAATTTTAAGTCTATATAAATAAGGTAGAGTCTTTAGAATAATACGATTTGAAAATGAATCTCCAGGTTTTAGTAGCCGTGGTCTTTATGACCTTGGTATATGGATTTTTAGAAAATAACTTTTAAAAATATCTGTGTATTTATTTAAATATCTAGCACTCATGGGTAAGATGATAGCTTAACACCCAGTGTAAATAGTTGAATTGTCTTCCTACAAACAATAATTTCCTTTTAAAAGTAACTTTTCATCTTTAGTTAGATCAAGATAGCAAGTTTCCCTATTCCTTCCAACTTTCAAGAAAGAAAAAAAGATGTATTTCTAAAAATAATGAATTATTAACAACACTAGGAAACAATATGGAGGATCAAAACTTTTGAGAAACACCTGAAAAATAAAAAGTAGACAGGTTCAGATTTCTGGAGAAAAAAATAGGAAATGATAACCCAAAACAAGCCCCAAAGAAAAGATTGCTGTGGCTACAGGATTACTTTTAAGTCAGAGTCAAAAGACCCAAGGAATGAAAGGGAGGGACTTGGTAAACTTTAGGGTGGCCAAGTGGGCAGCTGCAGCTAGAATACTGCCGACTCCCCTGCTACTGTTGCTGAGCAAAGTGTGTCTTCTGGCTGTGGGACTCTGTTTTGTTTTTTAGATGGTGGGCGGAATAGGATCTAGCTGATAAGTGATATCTTCCCACAGGCTAAAATAGGAACCATCCCTCTAGTATCAGCAAGGCAAAGCAGTACCCCAGTTAGCTTTACTGTTTTACTACTAATTTTACTGCTTAACACCCCTCCAGGAAATGAGTCCCACACCCAGAAGATAAATCATGACACACCCATTTTAGCATTAGGCCTTGCCGTCTCCCACAATTACCAGAAGCAGGCTACCAGAAATAGAAGATCCAGACTGTCAGATTGAAGGATATGAGGAGGTGGCACTTATTCATATTTCTAATGATTCTATATGAGGTTACTCTCGCTAGACTAACATGCCTGGCCTCCTTTATACCAACTGTCCCTTTTTCACTTTTCCCATGGCTTAGCCTATTCATTTCATGTCTGCCCAAGGATTAGGAATTCCTATTTGTTTCTTGTTCATAGTATCCCTATGAATCTTGTGAAATAGAACAAAGGGATATCAGTATTAGTGTAATCTGAAGTTGGTACAGCCTAGAGATGTTAAGAATGTTAAGAACTCATCTGGGTGAGGCATTGCAGCAGTCAAGAAATGCTTGGGGCACAGATCTTCATCAAAGCTTTATCTGACCAAGAGGTCTTTGTTCTCTTCTAGGGTAATGGGCAGCCACCAAAATCAATTAGTCATGCACATAAATGTTTGACTTTATGCCCTACGGGAGCCCTACTGCAAACTTGTTATCAATTCCCCTGGAATGTGTCTACTGGCCAGAAGACAAATTTTATTTAAGATAAACAACAAAAGGAAACAGAATCAAGATTTTCAGTTTGACTAATCCCAATTCCTGCCCATGCAGTTTGGCAAATTCCTTTTTCTGACTAAAGAGCTCCTTCTAAGATAACCACAAAAATGATAAATGTACATAATCCCCCATCTCCACTATATCAACATATTTGTCCAGTGTAATTCTTTAGATGCTTTCCCCTATCTTGTTTCAATTCCTTATCAAATGATCTTTTAAAAAGAAAATGTAGTCTGAGGACAGTAAGGAGACTGGGTGGGAGGCGTGGACTGTGAAACTTAAGAATTGGCAGTATGATGTAGGAAAATAAAACGTATGGCTAGGGGTGCCTGCGTGGCTCAGTAGGAAGTGGCTGCCTTCGGTTCAGTTCATGATGCGGGGGGGTCCCTGGGTCCTGGGATCAAGCCCCACATCAGGCTTCCCTGCTCAGCGGGGAGTCTGCTCCTTCCTCTCTCTCTGACCTTCCCCCCCTGCTCATACTCTCTCTCTCTCTCAAATGAATAAAAAAAAATCTTAAAAAAAATAGTAGCATGGCTAGATTTTGCATGTTAGAGATAAACAATGCTCTGTGATGGATGATAATCATTTGGTAAGTTTAAAAGAATCTAATGAAAATTTGGTAAGTTTAATAAAAAAAAAACCACTATTAAATGGCTTTTTATTTATTGGCTCTCCCAATTCCATTTTTACTTTTTAACAGCACATCAGTTTCCTTTAATTTTTTTCTTCTACATTGCATTAGCCTTTATTAAATGCACACTGCCCAGGAGGATGCTGTGCTCTGGTGATTTCTCCAGAGAGAGCTGTGATGACTTCAGAGAGTGCACTTACTCAGCCTTATGGGACAGGACTGTGCTCTCCACTACAGTGGTACCTGAGGCAATGACTGTCTACTCCTGCAGTTGTGGCCACTGCTCTAGGGAGCCATATTCTGAAGTCTGAAGGATGCAAATGACTTTCACAAGAGGGTACATGTATGGCAGCCAAGACTACCATAACAAAGTATTACAGAATGAGTGGCTTAAACAACACAAATTTACTTTCTCACAATGGTGAAGACTAGAAATCCAAAACCAAGGTGTTGGCAGGATTGGTTTCTTCGGAAGTCCTCTCTCCTTGGCTTGCAGATGATCTCTATGTGCCTTCATCTGGTCTTCCCTCTGTTTCTCCATGTCCCAATCCTCTCTTTCTATAAGGATGTCAGTCATTTTGGATTAGGGCCCCACCATATGATCTCATTTTACCTTACTTTCCTCTTTAAAGGCCCTATCTCCAAATACAATCACATTCTGGGGTACTGGGTGTCAGGAATTTGGAGAGGACACAATTTAGCCTGTAATCGTAGTATTTCCCTTGTTGGTAGAGGTGTTCAAACAGTGAAACCTGCTCCGTGTTTCAAAATTTACCAGTCAAAAAGATAATTTATTGCAGGGTAGAAATTTTACAAGAGCTAGGAAGCATGCACAAACTTCAGGATTAACTCTAAAGCCGACATGACATTAATTTGGCAGTCCTAACTCCCCACTTCTTTATCTTTCAGGTTGGTATTATAAGGTTAGGAGAAGAGAACTATGTTAGCAGAAGTAAAGACTGGTTACTTTTCTTCATGTCGCAAATTTTACCTTCACTTTCCTAGACTCTCAGTCTCAGGAGACGAAACCCTCTCCATGTTGGCTCCCTCAACTTCCCTTCCTCTGCACTTTAAGTTTCTTTGGACCTTTATCCATCCTATCTCCCTTCTGCCTTCCCAGTGCCAACTCCTCTTCATGTGTCCTTGCTTCCACCATCAGTCACAACCTCCAAAATATTTTCCGTCAATGATTCTTTCCTATCTCCACTGTCTCTCCCTCACCAGGGAGAGACCACAAGTCTTTCCTTCTCCACTGGGTATTTCTCCAGGGCTTACCAAAACAAGCTCAGAGTTCCAATATTGTTAAAGTAAAACAGAACACAATTCCCCAAACTGTGCACTATCCCTCCTCTTCACTGCCAGAGCTCCCAGGATAACTATATACTAGAATTCATGTGTCAGTCATCCTCCTTAGTTCTGGTTCAGAGACTGCCGCTGTTGACAACATTTTCCTGAAGCACTTTGCTCCCTTGGTTCGTTCTGGCTCTGTGTGTTCTCACTCTCCCCCCACCCCACAGCTCAGTTCTTCATCCAGCCCTCTTGCACTGTGGCCTCTCAGTATGAGATCTCATCTGCTCCCATGGCTCCAATATAAACCTTTGCTTAAATATTTACCAAATCAATATAATTTGCTTTGACCTAAACTCCCGACACACATTGCCAGCTGTTGCCTATGCAGCTCCCTCTGGATGTTCGACCGGCACCTCCAACGCAATGCGAGCAGCACCAAATTATTCATTGCCCCAATAGCCACCCTCTTTTTTAACAAATAAATTGCAATTTTAAAAAAAGCAAGAGAGAAATGTAACAAACCTATAGATTAAAGAGACTTAAGACACACATCCTTTTGGATCTTATGTTGAATCTGATGCAAACAAATTGGAAGAAAATGATGGTACAATCAAGAAAATTTGAATACTGACTATTTGATAATATTATGGAATTATTGCTAGATTTGCTTAGGTGTGATGATGGTATTGAAATTATGTTTTAAAACAGCTTATCTTTTTAAGATACGTACTAAAATATTTATGGATGAAATTATGTGATGTATGAGCTTTATTTTTTAAAACCTCTGCCAGGAAAGGGAGTATGGTTATATAGATGAAATGAGACTAACCATGAGTGGAAGTTGGTCATGGTCACACAGGAGGTCATGCATATAATTATCTTTACTTTGGTATTTGTTTCTCATAATAAAGGGGCTTTAGAAATCAAGAAGAGTTTTAAAAATGAAATTAAGTTAAAAAAAACTACACCTCCTTAGTCCCCTAATTTCGTTGGCAGATCTTTTCTCTTTTGTCTTTGTCAATTTGCTATCCTTCACCTTCTTCCCCCCACCCCAAACATATAGGAACTGTATTCAGCGCACTCTGCTTTCCCTCCAAAGCATACTTGTTTTCTTCCTTCTCTGTTTTTCCTAATCACCACCTGGGTTCAGAGGGCCTCTTTTTTTTTTTTCTATAATAACCAACTTTTTGTCTCCTGAATCCTGGTTTTCCTAAGAGCAGAGTTTATTCTAAACAGAAGAAAATAATATTCTAATTCCACTTGTCTTCCCAGACCATGACCTACAGACTTATTTTGAGAAAACAGAACAATCTATGGGGGACTTGCAACCTAGAATGAAGCATAAAAGGACTTCTGACCTTGGAATTGGTGGGGAGTGAGGAGGAAGTTTGGAACTTGATTTGCCATTTGCCTTCCAAACTTGGGTTATACGTTTCTAATAACTGTTCAATAGGCAGAGATAGCTGAGTGTACTGGTTAAGAACCAAACAGCCTCCCAGCTCCAGGGCCTCGGTTCCCTACATAAATAATTGTGCTTACTCCACAGGATCATTCTAAGGATTAAATGAGATAATATGTATAAACTGCTTAAAATAGTGCCTGGTGCATAATAAGTGCCATATAAAGTCAGTAAAATAGAACTTTTTGATAAGTTAGCAAATCCTTCTGTTAATAGGAACTGCTACATGTCATTGGTTTTTAGAATTTTAAAAATAACCCCTGGGTTCACATTTTAAAATTCACATTTTTAAAAATAATCCCTGGGTTGTGAGGTTTTTTCCTAGCTCTCCAAAGATAGGTGAATGCCCAAGAGATACATAAGAAAATCTTACGGGAAACAGAAGAAAATCAAGATTCCTCCTTACATTTTTATCCTAAAAATAATAAATTAGGCTTTATTCAAAATTTAGAGAGAGACGGTGGAGCCCTTATTCCTTCCACATGTGAGTCTGTCCATATGAGAGGAGAATGTCTTAAAGGAGGGGTAAGCAATGGAGGGTAATGGGGTGTAACTGTGATGTTCATCCTCATTAGCTTTCAGTGTGATGCAATGTATTATAGCTATGTGCACTGGGAAAGGGAGTTTACAGACTATATTCTATAATTTTGATGAAATAAATAAACAGCTTTAAAAGATGTCTGCAAAGAAAACAGGGAATAAAGACAGACCTAATAATGTAAATACGGGCAAACAGTAAGAAAATCGCAGACCTGGTATTTCTATTCCTAGTATAAGCCCTTGTTAGCCATACTGCAAGGTAAAAATGATCATGAAATTAGATTTGTCAAGAAGTCAAGAAGTCAGGAAGTCAAGAAAGAAAAGAAAAGAAAAGTAAAGAAAAGAAAGAAAGAAAGAAGAAAGAAAGAAAGAAGAAAGAGGAAAGAAAGAAAGAAAGAAAGAAAGAAAGAAAGAAAGAAAGAAAGAAAGAAAGAAAGAAAACAAAACCAAGAATACTACTTGAAATATTAGTATATACACCTACAATTGTTAAAGATAAGTCTCTACATTCTACAACATACAGAGCTCCCTTTTTGTGAGTCAATAAAGAAAAGATGCATCACAGAAGATACAGTCTTAACAGTAAATCACTTCCTAGCCTGAAAAAAAAATGTTTTGGAGGAAAACTATGTTAGTTGGAACTGCTACTTTAACTGGAATAATTTTTTAAAAATGATTCTAGGCCAATATTACAAGCAAAGTATTGCAGCAAAGTAGTAAAGTCACTAATGAACATAGTACTAAAGCATGTAGCAATGTAATTACTTACATAAAAACAAGACATTGAAATATAGTATCTTACTAATATTTTGTAAAGAGATGAGTAGCTGATAGTTAATTTTAAAATTTTAATTAGAGGTTCGCTGATTACCTCACACTTAAGAAAGCGGCCAGGTTTATATATGGCAGACATTTCTCTTTTACAGAGACAAATTTGCTGACCACCTCTGTGATGACAGGTGGCTGTTAAGTAGTAGGCTAGCCATCAAATATTTTCAAACACATAAACACACCTAATCTCCCTGTTCTTTAAAGGTTAAAAAACAAAACAAAACAGAGAACACCTGATTTTTTTGAAGAAAACTCTTTCAAAATAAATTGTGTTATACAAACAGTATTTTGAAAATATCTCCCATGCTATGCATTCTTTGGGGCAAAACAATGTGATTTATCACTGGCAAATTTTTATATCTGAACACTTTAAAAAATTAGAAACAGAACTTTTCATTTGTTTTAAAATCTTTCAAATAAAGAATTTCATTGGCTTTTGAACCCCCTTTTAGAAATGTATAAAAATGCAAAACTATCTAATTTAGTTTACAAAAGCAAGTGATGAGCATAACAGAGGATGGAAATTTACTAGTCAACTTTCAACAAAAGCCTTTGGTTCCTTGTTGAATAGAATTGGAAGTGATTTAGTAAGTACATCCAATGATGTGCTTCTTCCATTTAGATCTAGGTGTTTTTCCAGCCAAAGCACTATTAAAACCAACTATCAAATAAACTGAAATAGATCCAAGGCTTTAAAAATAAGGAAGCATTTCAATCACATTACTCTCACTAAAAATATTAGTATAATTGCAATCATTTAAAATATAATGATATAATAATATCTTGATAAAAGCAGTAAGATATTTTGTACTATGAATATATATAAAGTATCTTTTAAAAATAGTTTATTTAAATTACTTCATTTAAAAATTTGTATTTGAGTAAATTATTTATGATGTGCATATTGTACTAGTAAAGCATGTGTGTGTATATATACATATATGTGTGTGTGTGTGATATCCAATTAATTAAAATCAAATTCCACTTCTGGCAAGACACTGTGAAAGGCTCCACAGTCTCACTCCCTAGTGAAATAGGTGAAAATTATTGTTATTATTTTTAAGATTTCTTTATTTGAGAGAGAGCACAGGTGGGAGGGGCCAAGGGAGAATCTCCAGCAGACTCCACTCTGCGGAGCTGGAGGTGGGGCTCCATCTCAGGACTCTGAGATCACAACCTGAGCCAAAACCAAGAGTAGGTCATTCAACAGACTGTGCCACCCAGGTGCCCCAGTGAAAATTATTTTAAAACAAAATGGGAATGGTCTTAAGAGCATACAGCAAATAAACATTTATTCAGGATCCACTACAATGCTATAACAACAGAGTTTATGGAATTTTAAGTAATACCTGCTTCTATCCTATCCCTCTACAGTTCAATGAGACAAAAACTATTCTCCAGACTGGTACATGGTTCCCTCTCCACCACATCCTAGCTAGAGGGCTATCGGTCCAGGAGAAGGAGGATGTCAGCATTCCTCATCCTGCCCCCAGTTATCTATTACTGAAGCTAAGTTCTGGATGAGTACCACAAAGAAGTAAATGTGTGTCAATTGCCCCCTGGTGGATATAGCCTCTATCTTAGGTGTGGCGTGCTAGGAATAGTAGGGCCCAGACCATCTTTGTCACGACTCATTTGTAGTTTGTAAATCAGGGGTTCCAAGCCTGGAGAGGCAAGATGAGAAGACCTGAAGCTATTGCCATCCCCCTCCACTAGCAGTCAACTCCTACAGTGAAGGTATCACTCTGAGTGAAAAGCAACAATGACCCCACCCCTAGCTCAAGCTCTGACTCAGAGATTTTGCTCAGAATGGGAATCAGGATGTAAAAGAGCTCCAGATCTCCTCCTAAAGTAACTGACTTCATTTCTAACAGACTGTAAGGAAGTTAAATCCTAAGCATCCTCTCAAAAACAGGGAAGGTTGTGGGGAAAGGCAACTTGGAAGAGGTTGATAGATTCATTGGAGATAAAAGCTAAACTATACACCATCTAGTTTGTCAGAGGAAAAAGACAGCTGCGATGAGACATCTGGGAGAAGTCCTCCTCCGCGGCTCCGTAAAAGTCTCAGCAATGACATCTGGCATATCCCTTCAAAGGAGACTGAATTTGATTGGATCAGATGATGAAGCAATTTACGCCCCAGGGCATGTTGAAAACTTAGAACAACCAGCCAAGAGTACTGGCAATTAAGAGATGGGTGTGGTCAGGAAGAAGACAATCTAAGAGAGCCCTGCCAAAACCCAGGGTTAATTATGGCCTACTCAAGGCTGCACATACCCCCACCCCTCCACCCCTTCTCACCCTCACCCTGGAGCAACATCAGAGACTTCATACTGAGGGAGGAAATGGACTTCACTAAAAGAAAATCCAGCCAGCCACTAAACAAATAAGCAAATAGCAGTAGCAGATGCTAGTGCTGGTGAGGGGGACTAGTACCCAGAGTTTCTACAATATATTTTCTAAAATGTCTAGTTTCTAACAAAAAAAGATGTATCATTATCTTAAAAAAATGCATGTGACAAAAACTGCCTGTGAGACCAACCAGATGCTGAAATTAACAAAAGCTTCAAAGTAGTCATTGTAAATATGTTCCAAAACTAAAGGAAATCATGATTAACAAAGTGAAGGAATGTGGTGAAGGAATGTGGTGAACACTGAATAATGTAAAGAACTGTCAAATCACTATGTTGTATACCTGAAACAAACAGAACATTGTATGTCATCTATACTTCAATAATAAAAATTAAAAAATAGAAGTAAAGTATGACAACCTTTGAAGGTATGATCCAAAAGAGAATACCAATAGAAAGTTTAAAAATTATTGAAAAAAAAAACACCAAATGGATATACTGCAGTTGAGAAGTACAATAACTGAAATGAAGAATTCACTATATATATAAAAAGAAACCTACAGACCAATATCTCTCAAAAACACAGACAAAATTCTTCAACAAAATATTAGCAAAATTGAAGCTAAAAAGATATGAGAAGAATTATACATCATTACCAAGTAAGATTTATCCCAGGTATGCAAGGTTGATTTAATAATTGAAAATCAATTAATGTAATCCATCACCTCAACTTCATAGAGACTATCTACAAAAAACCTACAGCTAACATCATACTTGATGGTGAGAAACTGGAAGCTTTCCCACTAAAATCAGGTTCAAGGCAAGATCTGGTTGAAGGGCACACCTCTTCAACATCATACTGGAAGTCCTTGCTAATGCAATAAGACAAGAAAAGGAAATAAAAGGTATACAGATTTAGGAAGAAGACATGAAAATGCTTTTTTTCACAGATGACATAATCATCTACATAGAAAATCCTAAAGAAATGACCAAAAACCTCCCAGAATCAATAAGCAATCATAGCAAGGTTGCAGGATATAAGATGAATATACAAAAGTCAATTGCTTTCCTCTATACCAAAACCAAAGTAGAATGTGAAATTAAAAACAAATTATGACATACATTAGCACCCCCCAAAATGAAATACTTAGGTATAAATCTAACAAAATATATAGAAGATCTATAAGATGAAAACTTTGACTCTAATGAATGAAAGCAAGGAAAAACTATATAACTGGAGAGATATTCCGTGTTCGTGGACAGGAATACTCAATATTGTCAAGTTGTCAGTTCTTCTGAACTTGATCTATACATTCAGTGCAATCCCAATTAAAATCCTAGCAAGTTTCTTTTAACAGATATCAACAAAGTGATTCTAAAGCTCATAAAGAAAGGCAAAAGATCTAGAAAGCCAACAAAATATTGAAGAAGAGCAAAGCTGAAGGACTGATGTTATCCAACTTCAAGACTTATTACAAAGCTACAGTATTCAAGACAGTGTGGTACTGACAAAAGAATAGACAGATAGATCAATGGAATAAAATACAGAGCCTATAAACAGACCTACGCTACCTCCCTTAAACGTACTCCACTGTTATTTGACAAAGGAGCAATGGCAATACAATGAAGCCAAGATAGTATTTTCAATAAACAGTGCTAGAACAAGTGACAACCACAGGCCCAAAAGTGAATTGGACACACACATTACATCCTTCACAAAAATTAACTCAAAATGGATTATAGACCCAAATGTAAAATGCAAAACTATAAAATTCCTAGAAGATAACATAGAAGAAAACTTAGATGACTTTGAAATATGGTGATGCCTTTTAGATACAGTACCAAGGACATGATCCATGAAAGAAATAATTGATAAGCTGGACTTCATTTATATAGTCATAATTTATATATTTATGTAATATGTTTATAAAATGGGTTAATACCCATTTTAACCAATTTAAAGTGGTTTATGGACAAAGGATCTGAACATAGATTTCTCCAAAGAAACTGTATAAATGTCGAATAGGCACATGAAAAGACGTTCAGTATCATTAGACATATGATAAACACATACAAAACCACATAAGATACCACTTCACACCCACTAGAATGGTTAGAATGAAAAAGTCAGATAAAAGCAAGTGCTGGTGAGAATGTGGAGAAGCTGAACTCAAATACACCACTGATGGGAATCTAAGATGGTGCAGCCAGTTTGGAAAACATTTCCGTAGTTCCTTAAACAATTATACATGAAGTTACCATTTAACCCAGCAATTCTACTACAAAGTATACCCAAAAGAAATGACAACATATGTCCACACCAAACTTCATACACAAATGTTTATGACAGCACTATTCACAAAAGCCAAGAGGTGGAAACAACGCAAATGTCCATCAGCTCGAGTGGATAAACAAAATGTGGTATATTCATATAATGGACTATTATTCAGCCACAAAAGGAACTGATACATGTACTGAAACATGGATTAATCTTGCAGACAATATGCTAGGTGAAAGAAGTTAGTCACAGAAGACAACATATTATATGATTCCATTTATTAGAGATGCCCAGAAGAGGCAAATCCATACCAACAAAATGTATATTAGTGGTTGCATTGTGCTGGGAGAAATGGGAAAATGGGATAAGTAAAGGATTATGGGGTTTCTCTGTGAGGTGATAAAAATGTTTTAAAATTGACTGTGATAGGGATTACAAATATCTGTGAATATACTAAAAACTTTTGAAATATATATTTCAAATGGATAAATTAGATGGTGTATGAATCATATCTCAATAAAACTGTTTTTAACAAAAGAGTGGAAATTACATTCCATAAATTTTGCTGCTGATGGCACACAATCAAAAAAGATTGAGGCCATCTATTAGACGATCTTGATGGATGAGTATATTAAAAATATATTCTAATTCTTGACAGTTGTATCATTCTTTACAAGTTATAAAGTAGCCTCAATTACAATTGTAGTTGTTTATGAGCCAGTGGGTGTTCTAGTAGAGAAGGGTGAAACTTCACAGATCAAGTTGAAACAAGTTCCAATCTCATTATATACAAGAAAAAATAGATATCGCCTAAACACTATAAAGCCTCCTCTCTTCTAATTCCCTTCGCCAAATTCCAACATCTTGGCCAGGCATTCATTCACAGACCAGTAAGACAGACTTGCCTATTGCCAATGAATGTTTGTTGTTATCAGTCAGTAGCTGGTTTTTTTCTTTCCTTTGTCCTTTCTTTAAATTATATGCACAGTTTGTGGGCAAGACTACCCCAGAGTAGAGGTTGGCAAACCTTCTCTACAGAGCCAGATAGTAAATATTTTAAGCTTTGTGGATCTCAGGTCTCTGTTTCAACCACTTAACTCACTGTTATAGCGCAAAAGCAGCAAAAGACAATTTGTTAATGAATTAGCATGACCGTGTTCTCATAAACTTTAGTATGAACACAGACATTTGAATTTCATATTATTTTCAAGTGAAAAATGTTGGGATAATTTTATTCTTCTTTTGATTACTTTCAACCATTTAAAAATATAAAAGCATACTTAGCTCATGGGCCTTACAAAAACAGGTGGCTGACCTAATCTGACTCATGAGTCACAATTTGTTGATCCCTGTCTTAACTATGACTGAATAGAGAAATAACTAAAAAAGAATTTCTAAAATAATTTTTCACATTTAAAACATTGATTTTCCCCACATGTCCCACTTAGGGCTCTGGGTAGAGACTGGGAAGAAAGTAATCAGAAGCATTGCACTGTGGCTTTAATATTTAAAACCTCTTAAATATAATTATGTACAATTAAAATTAATTCTAGTGTTGACTGAAAACATAAATACAAACAAACAAACAATCCCCCAAGCTGCTTGGTAATCTGCCTGACAAGCCTGCAAATTGAAAATTGATTTTCATCCTCTTCAACTGAGTGAATTTTATAGTCACTGGAATCTTCAAAACTCGACACTGGGGGGAAAAGATTATCCAACCATTCCCAGGGGCCAACATCACTTTCTTTTCTCTTGTCTTTCTCTCTCTCTTTGATTTATGATCATTCATAACCTTACACTTCCAATCCCCCCTGTGTTACACAGGTTGTAGCTAAGTAAAATAAATCTAACTGCTTGAAAAAGATGAAAAAGTCAACCATCACATTATAATTTTACTTATTAACAAAGCAGTTTGGATTTTCACAACCAAACTGACACTAATTATCCATCACCCATACACACAGTGGGGGCCCAAATTTGTCTGGTTTCTGCCTGTCCTTCTGGTAACTTTGCTTCTAGTTGAAAAACTACATTTCCTCCTTTTGTCAGTATTGGTTCTAATGGCTTGAAAATCAAACACAACTTTTCTAATTAACATTTATTCTCAACTTTATACATACGCACCCAGATCTGAATGTATACTGCTAGAAGATAAAGTACATTTTTCTGATAGTTTTACCACTGTGATAGTGTGAGGAACATCTAGGGACCATAAGAATCTAGAAGAATGACAATTTTAATTAGAGAAATATAACTGTTTCTTTTCTTTCCTCAAATTTTCTTTACTGTTTTGGTTAACTTAAATGTGCTATGAACTGCACTCATTTTTATTTAACACAAAAAGATTAAATGTTACTCATAATAGAAAGAAAAACCATTAAACCAGATGATATTGTTATCTTTTCCAAATACAATTCACTATAGCAATAAGAAGGGAAATCATATTGATATACACCGGGAGGCAATCAGGTTATGAATCATGTCATCTTTAGTTCTCTTGAGGGACCCAGTACATTTGCATTAATTTGGTGTGATAATATCTATGCCTCTTTTCCAGGGGTTTACTGAAGTGTATTTTCACTTTCCTGGTATCATTATCTTTTTCTATCTTCAGTCTTTCTCTAGGCCTTGTGGACAAATTTAGAACAGAACGTATTGTAACCATGGTGAGTCAGGAGTATAATCAATGTAAAATGAATTATCAGAATGAGTTTTTTTTAATGTTTACAATAATCCCTGCAGTATATTGTGATAGCATTATGAAAATGGTTAATGAGATTTTAGAGCTAAATGACCCCCAGTAGGAGAAATGCAAAATAAAAGTTTGATGGGTATAAGTATATGAGTTAAACTCAAGCTTTTCTGGGCTTCAGAAAAACTAACAGGGTCTACTGAATTATGAATTTCTTCCCTAGGCAAGTCAAGCTCTAACTTTAGGAGTTTCTGTAAGAAAACAAAAACCTTGTATTATTTTCAGTCTGAAGCCAAAATATTCTTTTGAATTTTGGCTTAAAAACTTATATAATATTCCTAAAGCTACCAGATACCAAGCTCAGGGATGTTGCACAAATTTAATATAGACAGATTTTAAGTCCTCCAACACTGGCAAAGATGCAAATGGGCACACATTTAAGTAGTTAATTGAAACAGTCTCCAACTGTTCTAGAGATTTGGAAAAAAAAACCCAGTCTCTGTGATTTAGCCCGCTGATATATAAATGCCTGGGTATTCATACCCTGTATGTGTTCTCTCTAGACCCATGTGTCTGAGTCATTTATAGTTGCTAGTGCTGATGCACACTTCATAGTTTTGATAATGGCTCAAGGGAAATAAAACCATTTGATGGTGGTCTAAAATCATTACCAAGAGCTCTCAAACTTTGTATAAAGCAGGGAAACTTTATTTTCCAACAAAATTATGCATGGAATTCCCGGAATGTAGATTTTTAAAAATAAAAGCTTTACTTCGTAAAGTACCTAAGTAAGCAAGATAGATTCTCTAAATTAGGGTTTACCTGCCAAGGCCCTGCCCATTACCAGTTTTTATACAGCCCACCAATGAAGAATGGTTTTTACATTTTTTAAGTTGTTGTAAAGTGTCAAAAGAAGAACAATATTTCATTAGACATGAAAGGTATGTGAAATTCAGATTTCAGTGTCCATAAAGTTTTATTGAAACACATCCATGGTCATTTCTTTACCTGCTGTGTATGACAGCTTTCACATTACAAGGTGAAGTTGAGTAGCTATGGCAAAGACATTATTGCCAAGAAAGCCAAAAATATTTTTTTTTAAGATTTTATTTATTTATTTGAGAGAGAGAGAATGAGAGATAGAGAGCACGAGAGGGAAGAGGGTCAGAGGGAGAAGCAGACTCCCTGCTGAGCAGGGAGCCCTATGTGGGACTCGATCCCAGGACTCCAGGATCATGACCTGAGCCGAAGGCAGTCGCCCAACCAACTGAGCCACCCAGGCGCCCCAAAAATATTTTTTTTTTAAAGATTTTATTTATTTGACAGAGAGACAGCGAGAGAGGGAACACAAGCAGGGGGAGTGGGAGAGGGAGAAGCAGGGAGCCCGATGTGGGGCTCGATCCCTGGATCATGACCCTATCTGAAGGCAGACGCTTAATGACTGAGCCACCCAGGAGCCCCCAAAAATATTTTTTATCTGGCCCTTTACAGAAAAAGTTTGCCAACCTCTGCTATAAATGAGAATACTTACACTCACTTCCTAAAAAACAGGTTTCATAACATTTGACTTTCCTCTTACAAGTGGGTATATTAACCACTGTGCCAGTTGTAAATGTACCTGAGAATTGCTCATCCTATCTACCTCAAGTAGTACAACTTTCCTACTTTCATCATTGGTAAACTGGGTATGTGACTGCCCAGCTTTGTGCTTGGCCCTGTGGAGAATTCTGAAGGGAAATACATTGTAACTCCTGCCTTCCATGAGCTTGAAATCTAGCTCAAGGAACAGATGTTCATGCTACATTGAATCACATGTGAAACAACCCGTTTCTGTGGTTTCCATTAGGAAACCCTCATACTAGGCTTGTGTGCAGAGAGCAAATGAAAGTGAAGGTTGGGGAAAATGGAAGAGGGGGCTTCCATTACAGCAAAGAAAGTAATTTCAAAGTAAAAATCAAACCTCCCTGTTCTTAAAGCATTCCACCTGTTGCTTGCCACCGCCCCCCCTTACTCTCCTCTGCTTGCCACCGCCCCCCCTTACTCTCCTCTGCTTGCCAAGCCCCCCACCCCACTCTCCTCTGCTCTCTCCCCTTCCCATTCTGTCTCTCATGCAGAGCCAGCAGGCATTTTTCTGCCTTAGCCACTACTGACCCATGCCCTCAAGATCCCATTTTTCACCCAACCAGCTTATCAAAGTTTTGTTCTTACATGTACCCTAAACAAAGATGATTCTCTCCCTCACACAAACTCTGATGTCACTTGTTAAATAATACTAAAAAAAAAAAGGAAAAAAAGTATCTCAGTTGAGGAGGGGAGAGGAGAAGGAAAGCATCCTTTGTTAGAGACGCATGAGCAAAGGTTGGGAGACGGGCACCTGGCAGTGAAGAAACAAGCTAGACAAGAATGGAGTTTGGATAATAGGTTAAAGGAAGAAAGGTCAGGCAGGCACACAACGATGGCCCAAGCACCTGGCAATGAAAATAAAACTTAGCAAAGAAATCGAGAATCAGTGTACGTTTGTGAGCATAGGAGTGGCCTGATGAAGGCAGCACTTACGGAATGTGTATGCTGAGGCTTGACTTAAGGGGACATACTTCAGAGTGTGACAGGAGGATGGCAGAATAATCTAAGCATAACATAGTGAGAGCCTGAACTTCAGTGGGGGTGGTGGTGACAGAGGAAAAAAACGGCTCTCAGGATTTGCGAGAGAAAAGAATTGATGCGACATAGCTTTAGGGAATGAAGGGAGGGGAGAAGATTGCAAGGTTTGGGCCTGAGTGACTTGAAAAATGGTAGAGACATTATCAAATATATTACTGTTTTTAACATACATGTATAATTTACAACTTTACTACTACCATCATGGAATCCAGTCTTCTTATAGAAAAGGCACATACATATATACACAGGGAGGTTAAATTAAGACCAAGATTTAAGTTAATAGGAAAAAAGGAAGGTGAGGGTGATTCAATCCTCTGCCTGAGTACTAAATTTAGCTCTGCGCTTCCTTGAGCTGCCTCACAGCTGAGGCAGGTGGCTTCACAGCTGTGATTCTCTCTCACTCCTTCCAGAGACCATCACCTGCCTGGCAGTACATTCTGGAAGAAATCACACTGATCTTTACGGAGTAATGTCCAGGCATGCCTCGTTCTATTGCATTCCACTTTATTGCACTTCTCAGAGGCAGTGTTTCCTTGCAGATATTGCATCTGAAGGTTTGTGGCAACCCTCCATCATGCAAGTCTATCGACGCCATTTTTCCAACAGCATTTGGTCACTTCATGTCTCTGAGTCACATTTTGGTAATTCTCCCAGTATTTCAAACTTTTTCATTATTATTGTATTTGTTATGGTGATCTGTGACCAGTGATCTTTGATGTTACTCTTGTAATTGTTTTGGGGTACCATGAACCACGTCCCTATAAAATGGCAAACTTGGGCACCTGGGTGGCTTAGTCGTTGAGCGTCTGCCTTCGGCTCAGGTCATGATCCAGGAGTCCGGGGATCGAGTCCCACATCGGGCTCCCTGCTCAGCGGGAGGCTTGCTTCTCCCTCTCCCACTCCCCCTGCTTGTGTTCCCTCTCTCTCTGTCTCTCTCTCTGTCAAATAAATAAATAAAATCTTTAAAATGAATAAATAAATAAAATGGCAAACTTAATCGATAAATGTTCTGTGTGTTCTGACTACAGATGTGGTAGAAATAGCAAGAGAACCAAAACAAGAAGTAGAGCCTGAACATACGACTAACTTGCCGCAATCTCACGGTAATACTTCAATGGATGAGGAGTTGCTTCTTATGGATGAGCAAGGAAAGTGGTCTCTTGAGATGGAATCTACTCCTGGTGAAGGTGCTGTGAAGACTGTTGAAATGACAACAAAGGATTTGGAATACTACGTGAACTTAGTTGACAAAGCAGCAGCAGGATGTGAGGAGATCCCAATTTTGAAAGAAGTTCTTCTGTGGGTAAAATGCTATCAAACAGCATTGCAGGCTATAGAGAAATTACTTGTGTAAGAGTCAGTCAATGAAGCAAACTTCATATTGTCTTATTTTAAGGAATGCCACAGCCATCCCAAACTTCAGCAACCACCACCCTGATGAGTCAGCAGCCATCAACCTGAGGCAAGACCCCCCCACCAGTAAAAAGATTATGACCTACTGAAAGCTCAAATGGTTAGTATTTTATAGCCATAAAGTATTTTAAATTAAGGCTAATACATTTTCTTAGACACGATGTTATTGCACATTTTTTACTTTTTTATGTAGTGGGAAACCAAAAATTTCATTTGACCCACTTTATTGTGATATTCACTTTATTGCAGTGGTCTGGAACCACACCTGCAACATCTCTGGGATATGCCTGTAATAGATGGAGTCTCAGTACTGGTTCCTTAAAAGCTACAGGAAATGTTCTTCGTATGACTGATGCACAGATCAACACTTAAGAGAATCTGTGGGCAGGGTCTTAAGTCACCGTGCTGTGAAAGCTTTTCTAACTGAAATGAGGCTGATACGAATCAAGTAGGGGTAACAGCCTACTCAAGAATGGGATGGGGAGCCTGGCTGAGGTGAAGAGGGAAGTCATAGGGTATCCCTTCCTGCACCAGAGGTAGTCAACCTGAGTTCTGGAGCAAAAAGGAAAATGCAAAGACCTGGTCCAAGAGTGAAGAAACAAGGGACAAAGCCTAAGGGTGAAGCTAGTTGGCTGAGTTTCTTCAGGAACCTCCAGTCATTTCCCTGTCTTCTCTGGGATCTCACCGATAGAGAACAAATAGTCTATTCCTTTGACAAGACCCTCACCAAGTTAACCCAAATTACCTTTCACTGCAACAGGAAATTATCACACGTACCCTCTTCCCAACCTGTTCCTTAACATGTGGGAGGTGAAGGAACGCCGAGGGTGTGAGCATGGAGGGCAGGCCTGGGCAGTCACATGCTCCCGGGGAGCATGACCCATGGGAAACCTTAGGATGAGGGTATTCTATAGTCACAATTGACCTCCCTTTCAATTGTTACCATTAAAATGTTTTTAAACATATTCCTTCAAATTTTTCAGAAAAACACAGCAAATCCTAGGCTGAAACAGAAAATGCTTGCCCTCAATCACCCTGTCCTTCCTGTTACAGCACGCATCACCCTGTAATTGCTTATTTTCCTGTCTGCCTTTCTGGCTGAATGATACATCAGTTTCAGAGGGCAAGACCTTGTAATCTCATTCCTCACTGCATCTCTGGCACCTATCATTTGTGTTCAATAAATACTTGTCAAATACTGTTGAATGAAAGCCTTCCCACATCTCTCTCCTTTAGCTACTTCTACTGTTCTTGATCCTGAGCTGATTTCTTCCTAGGCAAACACACTGTCCCTCATTCTGACATGAGATGCTTGAAGCTGGATATTTGGGGTCAAAATTATTAGCTGTCTAAGTATTTTGTTTTATTAATTCTCAGTAGAGTTGTATTAATAATAAGGACATACATCAAATATTCTTTTCTCTCTAATCTTGATTTCCTACGTCTTTCAAAAACCACAAAAAATTCCTGTTTCATGGAAATCCCCACTGCCCTTTTGCCTACATCGTAAAGAAAATGAATGGCAACGTGGAATTTACTGAATGTTTACCATAGGCCAGCCTCTGTCCTCAACACTTAGTAAGTATGAAGTCATGTGAAACTTTCCCCAATTCTAGGAAGTTGGTATTTATTGCCTCCATTTACAAATAAGGGAAAAGAGACAGAGAATAATTTCAAGAGGTGCCCAAGGTCCAGGGCTATACATATGCCTGTGCAAGTTGTATACCACCCAACTCCAGTGGGCACCATTGTATACCCTCCACTGCTGTATGGAGTGGCTCTGCCATGGCCACAGAGCTAGTAATCAGTGCAGCTAAGATTCTAACCCTCACACTCTGGCTCCAGCCCCTACCCTTAACCATGACACTAATCTAGAGCTTTTTCCTTTCATGTAATTCCTGCCCCTATGGGGTTATGCTTAGAGTTGGCAATACCAACCACTCAAAGCTCACTATTGGTGAGTTCCTGATTCGATCAAGGTCAATTCTTTTATATTGTTTGAGGATGACTCGTTATCATGCATATGGTTTTATACTCTAGTTAAACAGAACCTTCAAGTAGCTAGAGCTATGATGGGTAGGTCAGCGGTTGAAGGTGAGGAAAATAGAGACTTTTTTTTTTACCTAAATCAGAACTCCATGGAGTAAAATAGTTCCTTTCCTCATACATTTATAAAACAATTTTTTTCTTAATGCTAGCAGGATGCCTGAGGTCTCCTGTATGTTCTTAATGCCAATGTAGCAGAGAATGAAAATAAGATAAGCAGAGTTAGATCGCTGCACACCAGACTTTCTAAATGCAGAGTTCTTATCCTAGCGGCGGCAGCAGCACTTGGAGCTTATCTGAGATGCAAAATCTCGGGATGCCTGGGTGGCTCCGTCCGTTATGTGTCAGACTCTTGATCTCAGCTCAGGTCTTGATCTAAGGGTCATGAGTTCAAGTTCCATACTGGGCTCCAAGCTGGGCACAGAGCCTACTTAAAAAAAAAAAAAGCAAAATCTCAAGCCCCACCCCAGTCACACAGGATCCGAATCTGTATTTTAACAAGATCTCCAAGTGATCCACTTATAAACCAGGTTTGAGAAGGATTACTCTTGTGTCTTGTGTGCTATGCCTTGCCCTTTGCCTCTTAGATCCTCCATGTCCCCAAACCTGCAATACTACCCTACTAACTGCAAGAGACTTGTGTTCGCGTAACTTTGTGGGATTGCAGAAAAGCAGACTGTTCCATATTTGTGTTGATGTGGGGCAGAAAGAAGAAACCAGCTGCAGAAGGCAAGACACAGAGATCAAGAGCTTGGTGCAAGCAGGAACTCAAAGCAAGAGATGAGGAGGAGGCCCCCAAATCTCTAGGAAAGTGGGAAGGGATGGGGCTGCTGGTCCATGTGTGGAATGGGGATGCTGGCCATTACCATGTGAAAGCAAAAATGACTGCCCCATGCCATTCATGTTAAAGGAAGAAAGGCCTATAAAGTAGGAGAGGAGGGCTGGGTACAGATATCTATAAATTTATATTCAATTCTATGTACATTCTCTATGTCAAATTTGGTTACTTCATGATTCTAGGGAAATGTATATGTATTTCTAGAAATAAATCTTTGTCTGAGAGTCCTGGTTTCAGCTAGTCTATATTTATAACTAAAATCTCCATGTCATTTATTGAAATAGGCCTTGGAACAGAGGTCATTCTCTGTGATTGTGAGAAAAAGAGATACCCTCACTTAAAGAGGGCATTTTTGTCTGCCTAAAGGGCTGGTTGAATGGATGCCACACACACTGCAAGCTCATTTATCAAATAAGATAAATCTGTGAGAGCACTCTGTAAACTGTAAAACACTAGAGAGGCAGAAAATTGTTACTGCTCCTGCTGCTATTAACTAATTAGGACGGTGACTGGTGATTATGAATTCATTCGATCAATACAATTAGCTAATTTAGAAGACTCAGAGTACAAAGTGAACTGATGTATTAATAATAAAGTGAACATGAAACTGATATAGAAGTAAATGAGGTACATGCTCCATAGGCACATACCACAAATGGGTGTGACCAGCACTGCTTTGTTTCTTCTCTAACACAATTATAACATTTATACATATAGATACAGGTGTGTGTTTGCAGGGGCGGGTGTACATATGGCAGCCCCAGGAATGATTAAGATCATAAGAAATAATAAAAGTTAGGTGCAAGCTCTGGTCAATGAATGTCATAAGCACCTAACAGGAGGTCAAATAAACCACTCTGAAATAAGAACCCCTCTCACACTTTTCTACGCCTTGGAGAGTATCAGCTGGAGGCAAAGAGATCTCAGAGCCTTCTGTTTTACAGAATCCTCTGCAGCCTCTCTTTCTACCCCCTGCATTTTACCTTCTGCGTTTTGTTCCCAGCCTCCTCTCCTGGAGCCCCTCTGGTCTGCCCTGCACTGGTCGGACAAATCAGAAGTTCCATTTTCTCGGCCTCTTTCTCTTCCCAGGCTTTTTCTTTCCTGCAGGGATAATCTATGTCAATCAAATCTTTACACAACTCCTTCTTTCACAAAATCTTCTCAGAGCAATGTCATAATGCTGTTTTGCTGGAATTTGTAGTTTTTCGTCCTCATTTTGAGGACATCATACACAAAAAGATCTTTGAGTGCGTGTTTACTTGGACATTCCAAAGAACTTGAAATGAAAACGTATTTTCCCACCTCTTAGCTGAAGCTTTAAAAACCTGGAATTATCCCCGACTCATTCCTCTCTCTCATTTCTGAGCCTGGGGAAGGTCTGAGATGATCTCTTTTACACCTGATTCCCCTTTTCAATTCACCATATAATGGATTAAAAAAAAAAAAACGACCACTACAGTAGTAATTTAATTAGTGGAAGCCTATAGCCCAAAATTATGAACAATGTAATATGATGCTATAAATGTTGGTTTGGATTTTGAATAACGTGAACGTTAGTATGAAGAAAAGAGTAAATGACCAGATCATCCGGTAGCACTGGTAAGAGCCACAATACCCTCTTAGCCTCATAGAAAGGGAGGCTCCTCTCCCACAAATTAGCAATATCTCTCTGGCCAACCATGCACACTGCTTTCTCTGCTGGGACTGATGACTGAAGAGGTCACTCTTTCTGAGTGAAGGAAGCATAACCCAGGGTCCTAGAGGACCTGCGGGATGCTGAGACCCTAATCTCTATTAGCATGGACTGAATAGCACGGAGCTGCAGAGACTGCAGGATACACCTCCCACCCTCTGAGCAACCCTCCCACCCACGGGAGGAACTAACAAAACTCATTGTTTGTTTGTTTGTGTGTATTAAGATTTTATTTACTTATTTGAGAGAGAGAGAACAAGTGAGGGGAGAGGCAGAGGGAGAGGGACAAGCAGACTTCCCACTGAGCAGGGAACCCAACTGGGGCTCCATCCCAGGACTCCAGGATCATGACCTAAGCCAAAGGCAGACGCTTAACTGACTGAGCCACCCAGGCACCCCCAAACCCATATTTTTAATGGGAAAATCTGTGTATACAACTGCTCTTTGTCATAAGGCGCAGCCAAAAGGCAAAACAGCTGAAGTGATAGCCCCTGTTCACCATCAACACAATCCACACACCAATCCAAGTCCATCAGATTTTCCTTCCAAATATTCATTCCATTACTTCCCCTTACTGGTATCCAGCCCAGACCCTGGTTTTATTCATGTGCAGTTGATCTAGAGCAAACGTATCTTACAGACTTGCCGTGTGACAGGCACTTCACATACATTTTTATTAATTCTCAGCAGTAGCACTGCAACTCAATTTGCAAAGCTTTTACAAATGAGAAATGGAGGAAAGCTATTATTTTTGTCTGCCTGACAGCCCTTGGCTTCCCCTCACCATTCTGTGGGGCATTGCCCTTTCCCCACCCAATTTCATGGTACGGATGACAGTGCCCCTCCCCCTCCTTCCAGGCACATTGGGGTCAACCATGAAACCACACACTCCTGGCACAGGGATGGTCCAGGGTGGCCCTAACAGCGGTGACACCACCACAGCAGTTTCGTCCTGGCAACCATTCCCAATGTTGTAAACATTTGAAGGCATTTCATCCTCACAACAACCCTATGAAATAGGTTCCAGTATTTTTCTCATTTATCAGATGAGGAGACGGAGGCACAGAGAGGTTAAGGAACCTGCCTAAGGTCCTAAGCTAGGTCATAAATTCTTCTCTCAGAATTTAATCACTCTAGCCAAGGACAGAGACCCTTTCTCTTTGTTAGAGAAACTAGGAAGAGGGAGGAAGCACACAGTGACCAGTAGTCCCCTCCAGTACTATGGTTGTGAGAAAAGTGAAAACTACCCTGTACCCTGCCCTTCCCCACAGAGGAAAAGAGAAATCTCTAGTTCTATTTCCTGAGTGCCCCCAGCTGCCTCAGTTCATGTTTTCCCCAGGCTTGGCTGTTCTGCAATCCCTCCGCTTTGGCAGTCCATCCAGTAATTGTCCAATAGATTTTGTTTTTAAGCCTAGACTGAATTGAGATTCAATCACTTGCCAGCAAATGATTACTGACTAACACAAAAAGATGGAGGCTCGCGGAGAGGCTAGCTGGTACAGCAGGGAGCACAGCTAGGCTTTTCTGATTCGAAAGCACCTGCCATTTCTACCCGACCATGTAGACCCTCAGCTGGTCTGCCCTCCACAAAATCACCACCGTACAGTTAGCTTTTCTGGAACATGGTTTTCATCACTTCAATTTCTCCAACAGTTTCCCGCATTTCCGGACACATCAAATGCACACACCTCTGCCTCGTTTTCAATGCCTTCCAAATCAGGCCTCGCTTAAATTTGAAAACTCTCCTGCTATCTCCCACCCAACAAGGATCTAGCCCAACCCATGCCATTCACATTGCTGTGATTCCTTCACTCAAGTCCTTTCAAATGAGACATACTTATTCATGACTCAATTCAAGTTTTTGCCCCTTTCCAGAAATCCCAACTACTCTCATCATTAATAATTTCTTCAACTAAGAGTACTGAAACCATTTTGTTTGGAAACCGATTTAACAAGGCAAGCGGAACCAGTATATTTGTCTCCATATCTATAAATAGTTTTATTTCATTTGTTAGCTACTCCATGAAAATACTGCTAATTGGGAAGTGTAAGATAGGAGTTATTAAAAAAAAAAAAGAACAATGTAGAATAGATTCCATTTTAAGTAATTATGAAGCTGATTTCCTTGATATTTTTTTCTTTCAGTTAAATGGCTCATGTTTTATTTTCTATTCAGTAACAAACACACCAGAATTCAGATAAAAATCCAACTATGAAAAAAACAGCACTATGATTTCTCCAAACATCTATTTCTTTTATACTGCTGTTCCTACAAGGAAGGATTTCAAAGCCCTTCCTCAAAATGAGGTATGCTGCTCCGCCTGATGGTCTTCAGGGAAGCTGGGCTTGCATTCCTCATATCCCAAAGCAATTCATTGCTTAGCACACTCAGGAAACTGCAATCCAATTAGTGGCAAATCACAAAGCCCACCGACGCCAGGATGAACAATCATCATTGTCCCGAAAAATGCTATTTATATCTCCCTTCTTCTGAACCTCAGACTATATAATTTTTTTTCCAGTAAAAACTGTTTGAGCCCTTGATTTGGAACCATTTATATCGAACTGAAGATCTCCACTTTTCCTAGATAACACCCCTACAAGCCTTGTTTGACTTGATCTCTAATTCTACAATGTCCAAAAGTGATTTCTAAAAGATAAATCAATAAAACATTTAGAAGACGATATAGAAAATACTCTCATGCCTTCAGGATGAGAAAAGGACTTCCTCAACAGAATGTAAAAAGTACTAACGTTAGGTAGAAGCTAGCTGTGAGCAGTGGAAGGAACACTGGAGGCAGAGTCCCAAGTTTTCCAAGGGGAATGAGAGAGACCTGAGCTGGAGGCAAGGCTGATAAATACGTTACACATTAGAACACCAGGGGCACAACATCCCCACCCTGTGGCTTCCAAGACCTTAGGGCTGACAGACCAAGAGCCATAGGAGCAGAGCATGCGCTCTCCCCTTCTACCTCTGCCCAGGTAACCCTTAGACTCATTATAATACGTTTGCATTAGGGGGGCTTTACATCTCTCAGTAAATTTGAGAAAGGGGGCTTCATTGAGATGTACAGAGGCCATGACAATTGCAGTACAAACTTTGTCAATGGCTGACAATGGGTGGAAGCAGCCTCCATAAGAGACCACCCCACTGTACCTCCCAGGTCCTCCCAGCTCAGAAAGATGCAATAACATCCAATCCCAAAACAACCTAGGGGCTGGTTCTACCTGGCAAACCTGCTTGCTCTCCCACCTGGAGAGTGTACTTTCGCTTAAATAAACTGCTTTGTGCTTGCTACTTTCCTTCTGGGTGTCTTTATCTGATTGCAGATCCTCGCTTAAATCTTTTCGTGGGGAATCCAAGAACTGAGACCTCTATTCACACAAGGCAGACCCTCATACCGCTAACAGTAACAGTAAAAGAAAAAACTGACAAATTTGATTCGATTGAAATTAAAAATGTACATTCATCAAAAGACACAGTTAAGACAGTAAAAATTCAAGCCACAGACCGGGAGGAGATATGTGTATACATAAAACTACAAATCAATGAGAAAAAAAACAATGCATTAAAAATAAAACAAAAAAATAAATAAATAAAACAAAAAAAAAATGAGCAGGAGCCCTGAACCAGTACCGCACAAAAGAGGAAATCCAAACAACAGACTTGTGAAAAGTAACAAATTTTATCAGTAATCCAAGAAACACAGATAAAAAATGCAATGAGATAGCACTAATCACCTATCAAAACAGTTAAATTCAAGACTCAAAATAACATGTTTGTGTAATGAAAAGCTTCATACATTACTGGTGGAGGAATTAAATTATTACCACCCCTTTGAGAAAATTTTTGGCATTGTCTACGAAAGTTGGAATATTCATCCTATGGAATAGCAGTCCACCCCTAAATATATAACTCAAAAGAAATATACGTGCCAAAGTGTCCATGGAAGCACTCAAAATGACCAAAACTTGGCTATAACTCAAATTGCCAGTAAAATGGATAAATTATGATATATTCTGTAATAGAACACTGTACAGAAATGAAAATAAATACCTCCATCTAACAATTTAGAAGAACTTTAAAAATACACTGTGGAACAAAGAAGCCAGAAAGAGAGAACTGTGTGATTTTGTTTACATAAAGTTCAAAACCCAGGCAAAACTAAACCATAAAGGGAAGGACAGTGGTTGCCTTTAGAGGAGAGGATTCATTGAGATGTACAGTTATGATCGGTGCATTTTTCAACATGTTATGTTAAACTTCAGTTAAAAATATATTAAAAATCCATAGCACTAGCAATTAGAAAATCATTGGATTTCTCAGAACATTTTCAAGAGAGTAATTTGGCTAAAAGGCAGGTTTCAAGTTTTTATATAAGGTGAAATTGAGAAGTAAAGGGAGGCAGTCAGTTGATCAACGTTGAAAAGAGGGAAGCAGCCAGCACGGGCTCATGCAGACTTACACAGTGCATCAGCCTGTTCCCGTGCACATTAGATTTGCTGATGACTCAATCTTTACTTTTGCTTTCATGAGAATCTTCACAAAGTCGCTCTGGTTCCTATGATTTAAATTAACCATAGTAACCATAAACTGAATAATGAACATTTATAACCCTATCTACAGAAACGAGAAGTATTGTCAGTTTTGAGATAGAAATGGCCAATATTGAGGGAAAAATAACTTTGACTCTGAATTAATATGACATCTAACTTAAAAGTTTGTTTCTAAAATAATGAATACTGAAAAGCAAGTTTTCATGATCAATACAGTTTATCTTAAGTTCCAATAGCAATATGTCTTCAGTATTCCTGTTCTGTTTTCCACATTCTGGGTAAGATGATTCAGCAACATTTGCTGTAATTAAAATCCTAATATAAATATAGGAAATACACTCCATTATAAAAGCTAATGCAGAGGCAAATGGAACAAAATAAATTTTCATTTAAAAAAGCAATTAATAAGAACTTTGCTGTCTGTGTTCCTAAGTCTGATTTCCTCATTAGAATTAGTTATTCAGTCTTCCATTTTGGAACTTGCTTACTTTCTTTTTATGCAACACAAAAAGCCATTATCATTTAATTAAAACTATACCATTAAATAGCTGACCTTTCACTTCATAAGACTTGGTGCTAAGTTTGATTCCAATTCCAAGTTTAAAGTGCACTTAGCTGAAGGCAGAGGTATGTCTGTGAGTCTCAGATTCAGGGAACTGGCTTGAACGCAGCCCTTTGTGAATTAAGGTTTTCTGCCTAAGTCACTGACTCGGACTGCACATCTTTAGGAATGGTGCCCCTTGGGAGGAATTGCTGCAACTCTAAGTCACAGATTTGATTGAGAGTGTTAAATCTCATGGGCAGGCACAAAGCTATCCAAGAAATATTCTGAAATACTGATTAAATTTGCAATTCCAGCTCTTTCCCTGCTGCCGCCAAGTTGCGCGGAGTCGGAAGGTCGTGTGCAGTCAAGATTCGGCTACACTTGTAATCCACCACCAGGCCGAGGAAGGCATTGCTGCTGGAGGTGTAATGGACGTTAACACTGCTTTACAAGAGTTGCTTAGATCTCCCTCATCCACCAGGGCCTAGCACGTGGAATTCACGGAGCTGCCAAAGCGTTAGACAAGCGCCAAGCCCGTCTTTGTGTGCTTGCATCCAACTGTGATGAGCCTATATGTCAAGTTGGTGGAGGCCCTTTGTGCTGAACACCAAATCAACCTAATCAAGGTTGATGACAACAAGAAACTAGGGGAATGGGTAGGCCTCTGTAAAATTGACAGAGAGGGAAAACCCGGTAAAGTGGTTGGTTGCAGTTGTGTGGTGGTTAAGGACTATGGCAAAGAGTCTCAGGTGAAGGATGTCATTGAGGAATACTTCAAATGCAAGAAATGAACAAATAAACTTGGTTCTTGTTAAAAAAAAATTTGCAATTCCACAGAATCATAATTTCTGAAAGTATTCTCCAAATGAAAGTCAAAGTTAAATGCATTCTGAAAATTTGCCAAAAGTGTAAGCTTAATAACTAACACAAACATTTTTTTTTAATTTTATAAGATTAAGATTACTGGTCAGAGGACATGATCATTTTCCTAGCTATAAATATACAGTCAAGTTACCATCCAAAAATATGAGTGGTAGGTTCTTTTCTGTGTGTTAGGTTCTTTTTTTATTTGGATTTTTGGCTCCTTTTGGTCTTTTAAATTACACTTAAATGTTAAGATGAAGCCATTGCCACAATACATTAACATATTCATCTCTCAAATACATGAAGCAAGATGTCTCCACAGCACCCTCCTAAGACTGCTACAGAGATCCTGAAACAGCCCTGATTCTGTTCCTTCTGAAACCTGGTGAGCAAATTCTTTTAACACATTCATGTTTTATTAGTCTGTTGCTTGCAACCAACAACTTCTACCTGATACATCTCCCCACGTGTAGAACACTTGCTGATAATTTACCTACCTTTCTATCTGGACCTTAAGCCACAAAACAGTAAAGGTGAATTAAGACAGACCCAAGACAGAGAAGGGTGAGCAAGTAAATGTTTGGCAATGGGGTTCCATTTCTTTGAAGATTTGACTTAAGTAGGGATGAATGGACTTGCAGAGTAATATCCTCAAAGAAACTGGCCTCTCTCATCCAGACATATAAAGGCTGAAAGGAGGTAAAATTTTAAAATAAAAATAAAAATTACTAAGGGTTTGGATTGTCTGAACATGAAAGAGATTGGGGCACTCGTTGAGAATAAAAGTAGTATAAAGATGAAAAAATAAAGTACTATTTTATAGAGTAGGCACTAAAAGAATACAATCTGTCATCTTAAAAGGAGCAAAATTTCAGAGTGATCAAGGCAAATAGTATAGTAGAAATTTTCATCAGAAAAATAATTTAATAAATTTTTCTGTTTTCCCAATAGTAGTAACATTTGGGTCACAATTTAGGAATTATTTATCTTTATATAGTCAGAGTCATTACCATTTATTTGAAAATAAAAATAGGCTTGACTCTTGTTAAACAGAAACAACAGGCTCAAAATGGAATCACTTGCTAAGTGCCATTGACTTAATCCCTAACCTAACTGCAGTTTCAGCCTGTCCCAAGAGCGGAATCCGAAACCAACCAGTGTGGAATTTCCTGATCAGCACTTGGGCGACAATCTGCATGATTAGACCTCCTGCCCTTTCCCCTAAGGGAAGGTGACCTTGTCTGAAACAATCTTTTCTTTTGCTAATAACTTCCTTGTCCCACCTCATTTCTGCCCATAAACACCTTCCATTTTGTAGACTCCTGGAAGCACTCTTGTATTTGTTAGATGGGATGTTGCCCGAGTCATGAATTGTTGAATAAAAGCAAATAGGTCTTAAACTTCACTAGGTTGGTTTTTGTCCTTTAATGTGGGTAATGTGAAAAAGAAAAAAATAGGTTAGAATATTTACAGAGGCTAAACCCACAAGGAATCCAGAGACTTGGGGGCATGCCACCTTACCCCAACTTCCTCTCTCCACACCAGCCCCTTGCTTAAATCTTTTCAGGGACCTCCCACTGCTCTTGTAATGATATCCCTATTTCCACAACACCTCGATACGGTCCCTGTCTGGCCCCTGTCTGTCGAGGATCACATCACACCACACTCTGTCTGACCCTCTACACCCCAGCCATGCTGCTTTCTTTCAGTTCCTCAATCATTCTGCTCCCTCTAAGCACAGTGCCTTTGTACATGCTCTCCTCCCACCTAAGGACTATCCTTCCTCTCCGCCCCCTCCCCCAAATTACTTCAGCATAGACACTGCTGCTCCGGGAAGACTTGCCTGCCCCAGCAACCAGGTTAGTTCCTCACTCTCCCAGAACTGTACTCACTCAGGCTGTAAGTGCACATTTATCTGTGTCATTATTTGATGTTAGTTCTTTTCTACGAGACTGTAACCTCCATGAGAGCAGGGACTGCATCTGGTCTTACTTGCCCTTTCATCCTCTGCAACTAAAGCTTGCTATGCAATAATTCCTTGACAAATTAAGGAGGAAGGAACCAATTCCCTTCATACCAATATCAGAGGCAGAATCCTGGGCTGGTGACCAGAGCTGTGAGTCTGTCTTACCTGCATATTTTTCCTGATACCCAGATATGAAGCTGAAAGAAATCTGTGCAGGGCAGCCTTCTATGGGTTCGCAGTTCTGCAAAGATCTACAGGACCTGATACAGGTGTAGGTAGCATTGCATGCAGTTCTCTCTCCTCACAGGATTTAGACAGACCCAGAATGTTTGTCCTGGTAACATGTGGATGACCTCGAATTACTGTTCCTCCACTCTCAGAGAAAGCACTGAGGGGCTGCCATGTACAAATAGGACATTTGTATCTTTGCATTTCTCCCTAGTGATACTGGAAGAAGGCAGGTAATGACAAAGTACTGTTTTGACATGTTTCTGTTTCTAATTCCATTAGGTTCCAGATCATATATCTAAAAATCGGTGCAGAGCCTGGTTCCAAGCAGGCTACCAAGAACAAAGAACAATTTAAAGAGGAAGAAGTACCTTGTTTCTCATAGAAAGTGGGATGAGCAAATGGAAAGGAATGGACAATGGAATGAAAAAATACTTGTTTTAAAAACAATAATGCAGAGCTTCCAGGTTGGTGAACATGTGGGGATTTGGGAGAGTGGCACACCTGGGGAGGGTGTGGAAGTTCCGTGCACTTCCCCCCGCCCCATTCCCTTCCACAACCCTCCCTGCCCCCTGCCCCATGCCTCTCTTTCACCTGGCTGTTCTTGAGTTGTATCCTTTTATAATAAACTAATGATCTATCTTTTATGTTCTTGAATGCCTCAAAATTGAAGAAGGCTTAGTTTATTTTATACATAACAGAACTGAGCCTTCTAGGATATTTTGATATCCCCAAGAAAATCTACATTCATTAGATTCCAAAAATTCAAGCTACACTGACTCAGTCTCAAGAAGACATCTTCTTCTGGGATATGACTGATAGTAAAAAAGCAGAGTTGCTGTACCATTTTATATTACCACCAGCAAAGTATGGGTGGATCTTCTCTGCATCGTTACCAACATTTGGCAGTGATTCCTCATTGCCCACCTTCCCATCCACACTCCTGCTCACTGCCATCCACCAGAGACATCATGCCTCTATCTCAGAAGAGTCCACGGTGCTTACATGATCTACCTCTTCAGACCTGAAGTGAGACCCAGTAAGACCCAGGGGATATACAGGTCTCCAAGGCTCTGGAGGAGACCTGTCTTTCCTCCCATCCTCTAAAGCCTGGCAATCTCAAGGAGGCTCCTGATGTTGGTAAAACTGGTACTCCAGAGAATCCTCAGAGTTTCCATTCATCTTCCAATGCCACCACAGCCACCTCATCAAGCACATCAGGTGCGGGATCCAAGAGCCAAGAAGAACTAAAATAGCACTTCACAGTCTGGGCTAGACCCCAAGAATGTGCCCAGATAAGAGAGTAGTAGATTCATTGGTCAACTTCATGCTGCTCAGCTATCGAATGAATGAACCAATGACAAAGGCAGATATGTTGAAGATTGTCATCAACAAGTATGAAAACCACGTCATTGAGATTGTCCTGAGAGCCTCTGATCCCATGGAGGTGATCTTTGGCCTTGATGTGAAGGAAGTAGATCTCATCAAATTGGGCCTCACATATGGTAGGGTGCTGCATGTTGAAAACGGTGGGCCTGAGACCAGCATCCTGATACTTATCCTGGGTATGATCTTCGTGAAGGACAGCTGTGTCACTGAAGGGAAGTCTAGGAAGTTCTGAATTTGATGGGGATGTATTCTGAGAGGAAGCACTTTGTCTTTGGGGAGACTAGGGTGCTCATCACCAAAGATTTCATGAAGGAAAAGTACCTGGAATAACAGTAGGTGGTTCCACAATGATCCTACACAATTGGAATTTCTATGAGGCCCAAGAGCCCACACTGAAACCACCAAGATGAAAATCCTAGAGTTTCTGGCCAGGGTTTATGGGACTAACCCAAGTTCTTTCACACATCATTCTGAGGAGACTCTGCAAGATGAAGAGAAAATCCAAGCCACAATTTCAGCTGGGGCTATGTCTACTTCTGAGGCCACTGCACAGGCTAGTGCCAAGTCTACCCTTCGCTCTTGCCTCTAGTGAAGCCAGAGGCAGATTCTTTATTTTGTTTGAAAAGGTCAGTTAGTGATCCTAGAATTTAGGTCTGAGGTAGGGCAGAAAGGAAAACAATGCATATTCCTCTATCTCCTACTTTAAATGTGTAAGTTGAAAGAAAAAAAAATTTTTTTGGAAAATGTATACTTTTTATTTTTTGATGCATTACTCAAATATTGTTTCTTTCATGTAGATTCAATTAGTTTCAAATTCTCCAAGCTTATGAATGATGTTGGTCACACATTTATTGCTATAAGGAGGCTTAATAGCAAGAGTTTTGTTTTGTAAAAGAAATTGTGAAACCATGCACCTTATTTTGTCATCCAGACTGAGAACATGGCACTGCTATAGGCATTTCCTCAGAAATGTGAAAGAAATCTGCTTTGAAACAGTAGAGATCAATAGAAAAAGAGAGAAGAAAATCTAAAAGATGCCCAAATCTTGGCATTCCTATCCTTATTTCATATTCCATAAAGTTAAAAGATACATACATGGATTTGCTTGGCTCTTTCAAGAATGTATGAGAAATAGATCTTAATAAACTAGAACTCATGCTTACTAGAAAAAAAGCAACACAGAATTTTAATTTTCTCTTGTAAAAATCTTAAAACATCGGAAATACAGCCATGAAAAGATATTGGGTTAAAATAAACACAGCAAGTTTTCCTGGTTTAGTAAATCAAATAGCAGTTAACTTTCTTCTATGGTACAGCTATTTCGGTAGAATGCATTTAACAATACCAGATGGAACCATTTATGCCTACACCTCAGCAAGTATACCTAGCAATTTTCATACAGCATTCATTTTCAAAGAGCAAGGGGAAAATAAACTAGTAGCTAAAAGCAGAAGAGAAAGCTGTCGGATTCAATGAGGGTTTTGCATTTGAATAGTTGGTGTGAATCTTTGACTTTAAGTGTGTACTCAGGGAACATGAAAAGATTCCTATCTTAAGTAAAGATACCTTAGGTTGCCAAATATATTTTTTTTCCTCTTTAAAGCCCAGAAATGTTATGCAAAATTTTCATTTGAATTTCAGGCAAAATTTCAAAAGCTTTAAAAAACAATCACCAATCTATTCCTCCAATCTGCAGGGGAATAAAATGTAAAGACTTCTCTGAACTTTCAGGGCGCCTGGGTGGCTCAGTCGGTTAAGCGTCTGCCTTTGGCTCAGGTCATGATCCCGGGGTCCTGGGATCGAGTCCCGCATCGGGCTCCCCGCTCAGCGGGGAGTCTGCTTCTCCTTCTCCTCCCTGCTTGTGCTCTCTCTCTTGCTACCTCGATCTTTCGCTCTCAAATAAATAAATAATAAATCTATCTTTTAAAAAAAGACTTTTCTTAACTTTCATCTCTATTATCAATAGTGACTGGATCCTGCAGGATTTGAATTGTTTTCATCCATACCTTGAAACGAGGTTGCAAATGTATGTAATATGTATTTACTTTCTTCTCTCACTAGGTCATGAGCCCTCTGAGGGTGGGGATTATCCCAGTCATGACTGTATTGGGCACTCAAGGCCGGGCATACAGCAGGTGGGCAACGTACTTGCTGGTTTCATCAATGCGTACACAACTGTTCATGCTGAGAAAAATTATATTTATATAAAATATATATATTATCTTATATATTATATAAATTATTTTATATTACATAAAATATATTTATATCCTAAAATCTCTTCCATATCTTCTGTAGCTGTATGTATTTAATATCTAGCATAGAGCATTCATTTGAATTAGACCAAGCGCCTAAAATGCACTTCATCCCCTGCAATTCTCAGTGCTTACTGAGATGTGCAGATGGCTAGAAGTAGCCTTTTGTGAGAAGTGGGAGAGGGAGAAGAGACCATGGACTGGAAAGGAAGACTGTCCACCTGGAGGAGGAGCTGATGGTTGTGATGGAAACATACATATGTACCCCACTGCTTTAAGTCTAGTAGGTCCACACCACTCAACTGAATATAGTTTCCATAGGCGGAGGATACCTGATATAACCTGTCATTCAGCGGACCTTGTGGAAGAGTCATTCGTTATTCTAAAATAATCTGGAACTAGGCAGACAGTGGATTACAAAACAAGATCCTGCCCTTGGGGGCTTATGTCCTAGATAACTGGTAGTTTGGGGCAGAATTTAAGAAGCCCATCCCACAAACCAGATGAAAAAAACAACAAAAAAGAGCAATGAGCACTCAGCACTGCCAATAGGAAAGGGTCCCAAACTCAGACCCTACATTTTGAGAAACATTATCTTAAACCAGAACCATTTGTAACAAAGTGAAAAAATGTCAGGAATCAACATGCTCTATAGCCTCTTGAGAAAACAGTACAGAAGAAAGAAACTGCTGAAGAAAGCAGACAAAATTCTGAGAAACAAATAAAACAAACTATTAACCCGACATTGAGGGACCAGGCAGTCAGTGTGGAAATCCGTGAGAAAAAGAAAAACACCCTAAGACGAATCCTTCTTGCCTATTATCGGTGAATAGAGTATTACCGGTGAATAGAGATTGAGCCCACGCTGAAAGAATCACACAGACTCTGCCCTTTAAAAATGTCTACCAGCAGAAGAAAGGCAAAGAGGGTGTAAGGAAAAATGTTTTAAGGATAATGATCTTGACAACACGTACAAACTTGACCAGATGGGAGAAAAATGAGAGTAAGGGAGAGCCTGAGGCCATGGAGCCTGTGCATCAGATCAGAAAGAGAGCTCTCCCAGGAAAAAATATAGTCCCCAAGTTGTAGAGTGACTTCTGTGTGGGTTTGGAACATAACTTTAGGTTAAAAGAACAGACTGGATATAGCTGCCCAGGCCTGAGGCTCCTTCCCTCCCCAGGCCCTCAGACCTCGGTGTGGATGCTAACAGCTTGAAAAAAATTAATGAAGCCTATTTCACCATAACAGTGAATATTTTTTAAGTAGCTTAAATTCTCCTCATCTATTAGAGCGTTTACTTGTCATAGAAATCAGCCATTTGGGGAGTGTTGAAGTCTGTAACATCCACAAAATGCTTATTAGTTGGGCATATTTTACAAACCTATTAAAGAAAAAAGACATCTCAACTGTATTAATGGGAATTGTTAACACTTCATTAATGATGCCTAAATGCAATGATCATTTACTGAACAAAAGTGTGAGAAATTTTTCTCTCAAAAGTCATTACTGTTTTAAGTTTGTTTATGGTGACTAATTGTATACTTATTATTATACAAAGTCTATTTCTGTGATACAAAAAGCTGTTTTACAATTACAAGCAATCTAACAAATGAATATGAATAATTTGCTGGTAACATAAGCATCTAGTGATTAGTCTTTTAATCAGGCTCATTGCTTCATTGCAGTAAGAAACGTAACTGTTCAGAAATATAGAGAAGAAATTTTTTACACCCACGGTTACTAACTTTTTCAGACAGCAACAGGTTGAATTTTTCTACTTATAACTCAATAAAAGCAAAGTAAGCTGTTTTATTAATTGGAGTGAGGATTCCAGCAGCCAGGGGTTATGATTGGATAGTTTTAATAACTCTCCATTCCTCTGCATTGTCAAAGGGTATTCATTTAATTCTATTACTTTTGAGTCCATGAAACCTACACAAGGGAACATTTTCTCTTGTTTTTCCACATGTCTCTCTTCTAGTGATTGAGAACATTGTTGCTGGTATTCCATAACTCTCCATTCTGGCAATTATTAAATATCAAAATTAAGGTCAAATCTGATGCTCCAAGTACTCATTAATTCAAGTTGGAATGTTTCATGTTGGGGTGGCTTCTTATTCTTTATATTACTACTATTAGTGTGTGTGTGTGTGTGTGTGTGTGTGTGTGTGTGTGTGTATGAGAGAGAAAGAGAGGAAAGAGCATCCTTTTATAACACATCTGAAAACTGGAGAGTTACTTAGACTTTGAAGATAAATTTCAAATTCTATGAAGTCATGGAAAAGGTCAGTGTGTGTGTGTTAATATGGAAAGATCTTTTTAAGATTTTATTTATTTATTTGACAGAGAGAGACACAGCGAGAGAGGGAACACAAGCAGGGAGAGTGGGAAAGGGAGAAGCAGGCTTCCCACGGAGCAGGGAGCCCAATGCGGGGTTCGATCCCAGGACCCTGGGATCACGACCTGAGCCAAAGGCAGACACCCAACAACTGAGCCACCCAGGTGCCCCAATATGGAAAGATCTTTAAAACATACTGTTAAGAAAGCAAGTTGCAAAATGTATTATATCTTCCTGTCTGGATTTGAGTACTTTTAAAGTGTATGAATCCTCTTGTATTAACTACCTGTTTATACCTCCTGGAAGGATATATCCAAAACTCCTACTGGCGAAAGGACTGGAAGTCAGCAGCATAAATATGATTCACCTCTCATCCCTGATTCCCAGTCTCTCTGGGCCTTTCTACCCCTCTCTCTTCCCCTTGTCAGTTTCCTTTACTTTTCTACTTCCTATCCTCAAATGCTAAATGTTGGTAAGCCCCAGAGCCTATGCAAAGCTCCCTTCTCTTCTCCACTCTCCATTAATGACCTCTTTCAGGACCATGGCTTTCAATATCCTCAAATGCTTATGACTCTCAAGTCAAAATTTCTATTCCTTATATCTTCCAGGAAATTTTGAATTGTATAGCAAGTAGGCCACTTAATGTAACCACATGACTGACTAATGGCATTTCAAACTTAATTTGACCAAAAAAAAAAAAAATAGAACTCTTGTTTTTACCATTGAGTCCTTTCCAGCTGAACAAATTAAACCGCTATTCCCCCAATTACTGAAGCCAAAATCCGGGAATTATCCTTGATCTCTCTTTTTTAATTACACCCAATATTCAATTTATCAAGGAGAGCTTCCAGTTTTATCTTTAAAATTTCCTATCCCCACCCATTTTCTTCCATCTCTTTGACAATAGTTCCCATCTAAGCAACTACCATATCTCATGTGAACCTCTTATAAGACTCCTTGCTCCTGCTCATTTCCCTACAGCCCATTTCTCCCATGCTACCCACAATGACCCAACTTTTTCTCTTTCTCTGCCTAACACACTCCAATGGCTTCCCCTTGCTCCTGGAAAATATCTTTACTTCCTACACTGGCTGGAAAGCCCTACACACCTGGGCCCTGCTTAGCTCTATGATCTCATCTTAGACTGTTCCATCCCTTTTCCACTCAGTTCCATTCACACTGGCTTTCTTTTGTTTCCTCAAATAGACCAAGCATGTTCCTACTCTTGCACCTTTCCATTAGCTGTTTCTTCTATAGAAAATCTTCTTTTTTCTTGTCATTCAAACCTGTAACAGAGACTAATACTCAGAAGTAGAGTGTTGCCATAACAAGAGCCTAAAATGTCCTATTGATTTAGCTGTATGATGGCAAGAATAAAGGACACTAAAAATCTGGTGACTCTTGCTATGCCACAGCAAAACTTTTGGTAACAGTGTCTCCTGTGATAATTTAGAAGACAAATCATATGCTTATCATGCTAACAACTCTAAGGGAAGCAGGAAAAAAAAAAAAAAAGGCCAGAACATCACTATGCATTTGCAGCTCCTTGCCTCTTTTTGGCAAGTTATTACAAGAGAGATGAGATCAGGCAAGGACTGGCCGGTTTGCAAGAGGTAAAAGGATAGAATATCTACAGGTCTGGGGCTTGACAGGGTTGGAAAACTTTAACAGTGTCAGCAAATCCTAAACAACAGAAGATAAGATTGTTTTTGCTCATAACCTTTTTTAAAAACCTTACATGAATCCAAAGGGATAAAGCAATGATTCTCAACTGGGCACAGTTTAGCGCCCCCCAGGGAATAGTTGGCAATGTTGAGAGACACTTTTGGTTCTTGCACCTGAGAGAGAGGGAACTACCAGCATCTGGTGAGTAGAGTCCGGGGATACTGCTAAACATCCTTCAATGGACAGGACAGCCCCACATGGTACAGACCTAACCAAGACCTGAAACCATGAAACTCTTACAAAAAAACATGGTGAAAAACTTCCTTGACATTGGTCTTGGCAATGATTTTATGGATATGACACACACAGCACAAGCAACAAAGCAAAAATAAACAAGGGGGACTACCTCAAACTAAAAAGCTTCTGCACAGCAAAACAATCAACAAAATGAAAAGGCAACCTGAAGAATGCGAGAAAATATTTGTAAACCACATATCTGCAAGAGGTTAACAACCAAAAGTAACTCATACAACTCAAAAGCAAAATCACCACCATTATCATTATCATCATCTTCATCTAATCAAAAATGGGCAAAGAGAGGGCCTGGGTGGCTCAGTCGGTTGAGCATCTGCCTTCGGTTCAGGTCATGATCCTGGGGTCCTGGGATCGAGCCCCAAGTCGGGCTCTCTGCTCAACAGGGAGTCTGCTTCCCCCTCTCCCTTTGTGCTCTCTTCCTCTTCCTCTGTGCTCTCCCTCTCAAATAAATAAATAAAATCTTTAAAATAAGAAAAGGATCTCCTAATGGCCAACAAGTACATGAAAAAGTGCTCGACACCACTAATCGTCAGAGAAAATCGTCGCACACCAGTTAGAAGGGCTAAAATCAAGAAGACGGGATATTAAGGACTGGTGGGGGTGTGAAGGAAAGGAAACACTGTCACTGCAGGTGGGAATGTAAACTAGTACAGCCACTATGGAAAAGAGTATGGGGGTTTCTCAAAAAATTAAAAATTGAACTACCATATGATCCAGCCAACCCACTTCTAGGTATGTATTCAAACAAAATCCAGTCACTACCTTGAAGACATATATGCACCCCCATGTTCACTGCAGCATTATTTATATTAGCCAAGACAAACTCTGTGAGGTGACAGATGTGTTAACTAACTTTAATGTGGTAATCATTCTGCAAATATACATATATCAAATCATTACATTGTATACCTTAAACTTATACAATCTTGGTCAATTATATCTCAATAAATCTGGAAAAAAGAGACTTAACTAGTTCAAAATGCCAATAGTGCTGAGATAGACAAATCCTGTATAAAGATGTGTGGCAAAGGTCAGATGAGGTTTGCCTTCCTGCCCAATAACACAGGTGCAAGAGCTATGCGGCAATAGATTGGACTGAAACTAAAGATTGAGAAGTCTAAGCTTTCTAAGTTTTTTTTTATTGAATTCAGAAGAATTCCACAGGATTGCATCAGATTGGCCAGAAATTGCATGTATCACAATACCAAAAAGCAGCTTTATATCCTGCAAGGTGGGTTCCTGGCAAAAACAGAAGGATTATTTGCAATTCATCTCCTGCTTAATTAATGGTCAGGTACCATCAAGGTGACACTGATGTACCAGCTGTAAAAATAAATGTTTCATTTAGACATTTTCCAAAGATATTTACAATTTGCAAAGATTTAAAGATCTTTCAGAGATACTTAAAATTGAAAAAGCATGTTAGTGTGTATTATACCTTGAGAGTATATGTGATACACCCTGACATCAGTCATGTACTCAAGGTCTTCTGTTTTATCATTTTTGTCTAGGCTTTTTATGCTATCATGAGGCAATGATTTATAAATTTCTCCCCCCAAATTTATAATTACTAAATTAGTGTTTTCACCCCACATTTCATATTAAGGTTAAAAATTTAGCTAACAGGAAATAAGTCAATCAGAGAAAGACAAGTATCATATGATCTCACTGATTTGAAGAATTTGAGAAACAAGACAGAGGAACATAGGAGAAGGGAAGAAAAAATGAAACGAGATGAAACCAGAGAGGGAGACAAACCATAAGAGACTCTTAATCTCAGGAAACAAACTGAGGGTTGCTGGAGGGGAGGGGGGTAGGAGGGATGGGGTGGCTGGGTGATGGACACTGGGGAGGGTATGTCCTATGGTGAGTGCTGTGAATTGTGTAAGACTGATGAATCATAGACTTGTACCTCTGAAACAAATAATACATTATATGTTAAAAAAAAAAGAAGAAGAAGAAGATAGTAGGAAGAGAAAAATGAAGGGGGGCGGAAATCGGAGGGGGAGACGAACCATGAGAGACTATGGACTCTGAGAAACAAACTGAGGGTTTTAGAGGGAGTGGGGTGGGGGGATGGGTTAGCCTGGTGATGGGTATTGACGAGGGCACGTACTGAATGGAGCACTGGGTGTTATACACAAACAATGAATCATGGAACACTACATCAAAAACTAATGATGTAATATATGGGGACTAACATAATAAAATAAAATTTAAAAAAAAATTGGGCTAACAGAAGGAATGTATATTAACTTAAAATCCATAATGTCAAAAGCTTTTTGAAAATTACATTTACCTTTTCATGATCTTCATTCTCCTCAAACCCTTCATTCTCCTCAAACCCTTCTCTATAACAGACTTTGTGATGGTCCCTCTGAATATGAAGGTACAAATGTGGGAAGGATTTAGCCTGAGGACATAGTTCAAGTCATAAAGGGCTCTTTTGATTTCCTTGCATGAATTCCACATGAGAGCCCGAACACAGTGCACATCCTGGAAAACCTAAAAGTCATGAAAAAAGTAGTTAATCAGGTTTTTTTAAAAAGCAGAATCAAAACAAGCACAAAAGATATAAGGCAGGCTAGCAGAGCTGAAAGAGCCCCAGCCCAGGATCTCAGAGATCTGCCTTTTGGTCCCATGAGTTGCATGAACAGGGTTGTACTAACTTGCAGTCATGCAGACAATGCACTGGAAACTGAGGGGCACCATTCCCATGGTCTAAACTTAGACCATGGGAACGATGCTTCTCAGTGTCGGTGTCCTTTACAACCTGCTAGCCCTTGAGCCCGTATTACTTCAATCAATCAGCTCCCTGGATCTCAAGTTTCCTCATCTGCAAAATGAGAGAATTGAAACAGGTATCTTTCCATTTTCTCAAGGTATAGACCTAATAGTCACCCTCTCCATGCGTGTACTTTCATTACAGTCATTAGCTCCGCTTCTCTTTTTAGAAAACTGTATGTATCATTTAGTGATAAATTAATAATAATATTAATGTGACACTATCAATCTATTTCACTGAAAGTGAAGTTTTATTTTTTTGAGCATCATTCTTTATTTTATTTTTATTATGTTATGTTAGTCACCATATAGCACATCATTAGTTTTTGATGTAGTGTTCCATGATTCATTGTTTGCATATAACACCCAGTGCTCCATGCAGAAGTGAAGTTTTTAGGGGTGCCTGGGTAGCTCAGTTGGTTAAGCGACTGCCTGTGGCTCAGGTCATGATCCTGGAGTCCCGGGATCGAGTCCCACATCGGGCTCCCTACTCAGCAGGGAGTCTGCCTCTCCCTCTGACCCTCCCCCTTCTCATGCTCTCTCTCTCTCATTCTCTCTCTCAAATAAATAAATAAATAATCTTAAAAAAAAAGAAGTTTTTAAAAGCACAGTTTATGAAGTAGATGTATAGTAGTAAATAAACTATAATATAATGTTACTGATCACAGTAATTTATAACTTACTTAAGTCTTCCTCAATTTCATTCTTATATCCCAAGGTGCACAATTTCCACTGACTTAAAAACTAGTCAAGGGGATATACAGTGGCACAGACAGACATAAAAACAGGAAGAAGTAATTATAATATCTAAAAAAAATAGCAAGCAGAGATGATAAGGAAAAGAATCATAGGAAGAGTGCTCCACTATTAGGCATTTATTTTACTTTTAAAATTTGTCAAACTATTGGGTTCAGAATGTCCAAAGAAATAGCTTTGCTTCTCTCACCTGCCCTAAGTCAATGTAGAGAACATCAAGAGTCAGTATATTTTTCCATAGTCTCTCTTTACATTTTATTGTCAAGGACAAATGGATAATAAATGTGTACAATATTCTGATTAATATTTATTTACATAATATGTTCATAAACAGTTACAATTCACTGAACGTCACCACAGGACATGCTGAAATTCTCACACATTTATAAAATGAGAAAAAGGTTAAAATAAAAATGGGTCACTGGATAATCTAAAAGCATTTGATGTCAGTAAAGGGCTTCCCACCTGAACCCAGACCAGCAGAGGTGCTCTGGACATAGCTCGGGTTGGAAGCGAAGATCGGTAGATATGGAAGGCTAGAGAAGAAAGTAGATTAATCTGAGTGGAAAGCTGGCTTTCATAATTCTTTACTTCTTTGAATAGAAAACTAATAAAATGCTTGAGAAGGCTTTGACAAAGCTTAGTAAGATAAAATGCAATTGTTTCCCCCTCAAAACTTAATAATTTAACTGTTTGAATACCGGGGATGAAAGTGGAGATTATCAGGAGCTTTTGCATCCTAGGCTAACGTACTAAGTTTCTATTGCTAAGTAACTAATTACTGCAACACAAAGACTCGGGCCAGGGCTGGGCTGTCATCTGGAGGTTCAACTAGGGAAAGATCGATTTCCTCACTCATGTGGTTGTTGGAAGCATTCACTTCCTTGCAGCTACAGAGACTAAAAACAGCAAGTGAAGAGAGAGATAAAAGTCTACTGGGAAGACAGGATCTAGTACAATGTAACAAAATCACTATAGTGACATCCCATTATCTTTACCATATTCTATTTGTTAGAATCAAGTCATGGGTCCTGCAGGAAAAGGTAGTAACACCAGGAAATGGGGATCAGGGGGACCACCTTAGAGTCTGTTTGCCACGGTCTACCCTCTGGCCATCAATGATTCACATCTCTTCCACATGCAACATTTTCTCTTTGTAGGATTCCCAAGAGTCTCAATGCATTAAAGTCCGAGCACAAAGTTCAAACTCTCAACATCTAAAAAAGATCCAGGTGCAGATTAGGCTCCTGGGTATGATCTATTAAGCATAGCTCCTGAGAAACAATTCTTCTCCATATGCACATCTGTGAAACTAAACTTATCTGTCCCAACGTACCCAGCATGAAATGGTGGGATAGGTGAAGGAGAACAGCTATGGACATTCCAGTTCATAAAGGGGGGAAATGGAAGGTAAAAGAGTGTTACCAACCCATAGCAGTTCAAAAATCAGTCTAGCCAGACAAAAGTTGGGAGGTCCTTTATCAAGTTTCAGTAATTCTCCATGGCTCTCAGCTCAGTCATCTGGGATCTTGGTTTTGCTCTTTGAATCATCCTTCCTTTTTCATAAATGATAGCAAGTTTTATCAGCCTCCTTGCTGACAGGAAAATATTGGGAGTCCAACAGCCTCCTTTCAATTTGTACTCTCTTTCCACGAAAAATGGAAGTGTTTCTGCTGAAATAATTTTCTCAAAAATTTTGTGTGTCTCCCATGGATTTCAATGGGCTCATTCCATGAGATGAAAGCCACACCCACAGATCTTTCCAAGATAATCTTTTTTCTATCTTTGGCTCCCATTGAGATGCTTGAAGAACAACAAACTAAAGCTTTCTAGAGTCCCTAGGGTTTGATTGAGAGGATCTGTCAGGAAACCCTTAATCTCTTGAAAAGACCTTTGTGTGATGGAATACTCTGACCCTTTGATCTTTCTGAAGATTAAACAAATGGTTGTACAGTCATGTCCTCAGCTTTGTCTCTAGATCACATTGCGTTAATTCGAGCATCTTTCATCATCTGCCGAGATAGAGAATTTTCAAAATCATCAGGTCCTGGTTCCCTGATATTTAATAGTTCTTTCCACAATCTCTCTCTCTCTTCTCACACATTTCCCTGTAAGTGCCTTTAACACTTGGCTTGGAAATATCTTCAGCTGTGTTTCTGCTTTCCACATATCTGCCAGAAACAATTTTTCTAACTTTGTGCTATTACATAATGAGAATCCCTTGTCTTCCATTTTTCAGTAACACGCTCCTCACTGCCTTCTGGATCCTCTGACCCTCTGACAGAGTCCTTAAAGCCCAGGTTTCTAACAACCTGTTTGAAGCAAATTAGGCCTTCTCTAGCATGACACTTAAAATTTCTATAGATTCCACGTACTGTCTGGTTTCCAAGCCTGTCCTACATTTTTAGGTATTTTCTACAACAGCATCACAGTTCCAGATGCTAAAATCTGTTTGTTTGTTATTGTTGCATACCAAATCACCACAAACTTAATGGTTTAAAACAACACACACTTATTATCTTGTAGTTTCTGTGGGCCAAAGGTGTGGACATGACTTGGGTCTTCTGCTTAGAATCTCACAAGGCTATTATCAAGGTGCTGACTAGGGTGACCTGCTTTTTTGTTTTTTTCTTAGTTTTTATTTTAATCACCCAGTGCTTATCACAACAAGAGACAAACGCACTCCTTAATCCCCACCACTAACTGGGTGACATTCTTATTTGAAGTCCCACCTAGGGGGAATTTTCTTCCCTGCTTAAGAGGTTGCTGGCAGCATTCTGTTCTATATGGCTATAAAATTTATGGCCCTTATTTCTTCAGAACCATCCAGGTAAGAGAGAGAGTGAGTCTACTAGCAAGATGGAGTATTACAGGATGTAATGCAAGCACGAGACTGACATGCAATGACCTGTGCCACGTTCTCTTGGTTAAAATCAAAGCACAGTTTCTACCCACATTTAAGGGGAAGGGATTACCTGTGAACACCAGGAGACAGGGATCAGACACCTCAGATCTTTCATTCTTTTCCAAAAGTCAATGATCCTTTTCTCTACTGCTCTCTCATATCCTATTTTTCCACAAAATGAGAGCATTAGAAATCCCTCATCTCTGAACTTGTTTCTTCTACATTCTGTTTCTTCTAACTGAAATGTTTTGGTCCAGTTCTAACTGTTGGTGCATGCCTGTGTTGGTTAAGCTCCTTAATACTCCAGAGTGGAAGTCAGCTCTGCCCTCAACTCAGGTGCCTGTCCAAATATTGGGTTCTACTCTACCTACACAGATTCTTTCTATCTTGGGATCTTAGCAGAAAATATAACTTTGGCCCATCTGCTTTAAGAAAGCTATCTATGGGAAGCTATAGGAAAGATAACACAGAATCTATGTTCCTCTAATTACATTCTGTTATCTGCTTGGTATACAGTGATGAAAAAGACATGGTCTCTGTCCTGAGCGACTGACAATCTAGTGAGGGAGACAGATATAAGCAGATAATGGCCAAATGTCTATAACATGCTATAGAAAAGATATTCAAGCAAAGGTCTTCTGGACTGAGGAAATTAAAATAGTTTGCTGTGTCTGAATCAGATGTGAAGTGCATAAAGGGAAGGAAAGTTAAAAAATAAAGCTAGGAGAATTAAAGGTGGGTGAACCGTTACCAGCTTTTAATTTTTCAAGTTAAAAGAAATCTGGGTCTTCTCCTGCAGGCAGTAAAGAGCCACCAAAGATTATTTTATATGAAAGTAAAAAAACATTTTTTTTAAGTAGGCTCCATGCTGGGCATGGAGCCCAACGTGGAGCTTGAACTCATGACCCTGAGATCAAGACCTGAGCTGAGATCGAGTCAGACGCTTAACCGACTGAGCCACCCAGGTGCCCCTAAAACAATTTTTAATACCATCTGGGGAAGATAACTCTGGTAGAAGACCATCAAAAGCTAATACAGTAGTCCAGATGTAGAAATAAAGAGGGAATCAACTCAAGGAGCATTTTAGAGGTTTAGCTGACAGGTGATGGTCTCTGGATGAAGGAGACTGGAGTCTGAAATAACTCCGAGCTGTTTCTCTTAGGTAAATTCCTGAAAGATGGAACTATGAATCAAGATAGGGAACAGAGGAAGAGATGCAGACTTGAGGAGAAAGGGTCAGGAATGTGGAATCTTGTGTGAAATTGGATACAACATCAGCGTCTGTGTTCAAGCTATTTACACCATTCTCGGCTTAACCCACAAAGTGGATTTCTCTCCAAGTTCGGTGTTAGGAGATCTAGGAGGTAAATGATAGAAACAAAGTGATATTCATTCATGTTCCAAGGGATGAAAGCTTTGCTCTTCTGGCACCCACAGTATGGTTTTCCTAACTGGTAAAATAAAATAAAATAAAATAAAATAAAATAAATCCATGACCTCCCTCATAAACAGTTCTGTGTTTGAACCTCTGTGTTTGTCTCCTGGGCATATGAAGAGGTTGTCCCATGCATTTTTAAAATCCCAGAGCTGTAATCAAGCTGATTGTTTGTGAGTTATAAATGTATAAAAACATCCTAGTATAGAAAGCACTTGACACTTCAAAATAATGGCTTTTTGTTAATTACTGTTTATATACAGTGACCATGAGGTCTCACGTGGAAACTTAATTTCATAGAGGAAACAGGTTGAAAATATAGCCCAGTTCAGAGGGAAATGATGCATCTTACCACATACTGCACGAGAATATGCCATTCTTGAAAATACTGGTGTGTGGAAGAAAGTTTCATATTTACAGCCAATGCTAGAGTCATCCTGGAAAGAAGTGAAGAATACCATTTATACACTATGAATGAGAAACTTTATTATTAAAGCATTATAACAACATTGCAGAACATTTGAAAAATAGAGAGGGAAATACATAATCTCACTATCCTTAAATAAGTTACAACCTATTTGATATGTTCTCTTTTGGTCTTCTGTACATAACTGTATAGAGTTAATAACAGCCTACATTCTATTTCATATTTTCACTTAACATTCTATCTAAGGCATTTCTGTGTTGCCATGTGAGGTTCATTATCATTTCTACTAGTCACACAATCTTCTAACAAGTAGATCTTTCCTAATTTACCTAGTATGATATGATATTATTATAGGCTATTTTTTCTTCCAATATTTTTGCCATTATAGATAATACTTCAATGAATATCTTCCTCAACAAGGTTTTCCCCTTAGTTTAGTTTTGCAAGATAAATTCAATAAATTGGCATGCTAGTTAAAATACTATGGCTCTTTTAATGTCCCCAATAGCCAAACTATGGAAAGAGCCTAGATGTCCATCAACAGAGGAATGGATAAAGAATATGTGGCAATGGAATATTAGACAGCCATCAAAAAAAATGAAATCTTGCCACTTGCAACGACATGGCTGGAACTAGAGGGTATTATGCTAAGCGAAATAAGTCAATCAGAGAAAGACAAGTATCCTATGATATCACTGATATGAGGAATTTGAGAAACAAGACAGAGGATCATAGGGAAAGGGGTGGGGAAATGAAACAAGAGAAAACCAGAGAGGGAGACAAACCATAAGAGACTCTTAATCTCAGGAAACAAACTGAGGGTTGCTGGAGTGGAGGGGGGTGGGAGGGATGGGGTGGCTGGGTGATGGACATTGGGGAGGGTATGTACTATGGTGAATGCTGTGAATTGTGTAGGACTGTTGAATCACAGACCTGTACCCCTGAAACAAATAATACATGATATGTTAATTTTAAAAAAAATACTATGGCTGTTTTTATGGCTCTTGATTTATACTGCCTCACCGTTTTTCAAGAGGATTGCATTCATCTTCCCACTTGCATAGTATAAAAATACCATTTTCATTATACCTTCTCAATCATTTCTTTTAACTCATCTGAGTGAAAACAACTTATTTTGCCTTTTAATTTGCATTTTATGATTACTAGCAACCACAAACATTTTTACTATTTCCTAAATAGTCCTACTTCTTTGATGACATTTTATTTATATGTTTGCCAATTATAATCGGGTCTTGCTTTTTCCCTTATAACTAAGTGCACTCTTTATATATCATCTTGAGCTCTGATTATATACAATAAAACACTTCTCTGTCATTTCTTTGGTGCTGCAATTTTTCAGAGTGATTTAATGAATTGCCAAATACAAAAATTAGTTGGGACAAATCTAACAATATTTTTATACCATAATGGCATTAGCACAATTAGTTCTTTATTTTAAATCACTGCTCTTACTTATCTTGACAGGACCCTACAAGACTACTCCCAGGACTTTTGCTATTCCTTTAGGGCTAACTTATGCCATCATTTCAAATGCGTTTCCTGTAACTGCACTCAGTTTTTATTTTATTTTATTTTTTAAAGATTTTATTTGTTTACTTTATAGAGAGAGAGAGAAAGAGTGCACAAACAGGGAGAGCAGCAGGCAGAGGGAGAGGGAGAAGCAGGCTCCCTGCAGAGCAAGGAGCCTAATGTGGAGCTTGATCCCAGAACCCTGGGATCATGACCTGAGCTGAAGGCAGACGCTTAACCAACTGAGTCACCCAGGTGCCCTGCACTCAGTTTTTAAAAACAAGGTGAAAACCCGAGAGGCTGTAAAGGGAGCTATAACATTAGTTACACATTAATATAAATCAATCCACATCCTTGGAGATTATAACTTTTAAAATACATCTAAACAGACACATACAAAATTACAATAAATATACGTTCAAAACAAATACATCACACAGAAAATTTTATGAAAATGAAAAATAAGCATTTATTTTAGGTTGCAAGCAAATACTATCTTCAGTGTCTATCCAAGAGTGATCAACACCCCTGGGACACAGCACAACTGCAAGGTGAAAGGGAAGATCACAGATTTTAGAGTCAGAAAATCTGAGTTCAAATCCTAGCTTTGCCAATTAGAAGTAACTGAGTGAAACTGACCTCATTAATCCACATCTGTTTCTCATCTACCAAAAATAACAAGAGCTTCCTCTATGCTCTGCACAGGGAGCTAGGAATACTTGATCCCACATTCTTATAACATCACCATAAGGCAGGAAATATAGATTCCATTTCACCAGGAGATCTCTGACTTCTCTATTGTTTTCCTGACTTTTCTGTTTAAACAATCTCCCCTACACTCCACGCTTCCCTTTCCCGTTATCCTCCTTCATTGTTCTCCATCGCACAACACACCATCTTACTACTTATCAACTTGTCTTATGCTTGTGGTCTGTATTTTGCCACAAGAAAGTAATCTTCAGAGCAGGGATTTTGCTTTTCTCACTGCTGTATCTTAGGCACCTAGTTATCTGTTGAATGAACAAACTGTGATACCACTCTTACCCCAGGTGTCTCCTATCTCTTCCCTCTACTATATATAATTTCGTTTAAAAATTATTTAATAGGGGCGCCTGGGTGGCTCAGTCGGTTAAGCATCTCCCTTCGGCTCAGGTCATGACCCCAGGGTCCTGGGATCGAGCCCCACATCAGGCTCCTTGCTCGGCAGGGAGCATACTTCTCCCTCTGCCTGCTGCTCCCTCTGCTTATGCTCTCACTCTGTCAAAAAAAAAAAATATATATATATATATATATAAAATCTTTAAAATAAATTAATTAAAAATAAAAATTATTTAATAGACAAAAGTACATTCTACATAATATGACAAACCCATTGATTTTTCATTTGTTATTGAATCAGTAAATGAGAGCACTGTTGACTGGGAAAACTTCAGCAATATGCTTGAAATCCTCCTATACAGTTTAAAAATGTTGTTTTAGGCTGGAGTGTCCAATCTATTCTTCCCAATTTATTTGAAATTGAGATTACACGTTAAAATTTCAAGACATGAGATTGTGCATTCAATAGAATCTTTAGGCCTGATGGTGAATCTGGTGGAATTCTCCAGGTTGGACATCAACGTCTGAGTCGGTGTGAATTGATGGAGCTAAAGAGTCTTCAAATCCAGTTTGTATATTATTCTGTACAAATCTATTAAACGAGGCAACAATTTTCATCTTATAAATCCATGTGGGAAAAAGAACCATAAAAGTAGTTTTCTCATGTGGCTGACTAGAAATGACAGCTTTGGAAACAGAAAGCTAAGTCACTTCCTAGCTCCACCACTTCTCGGCTGTGTAACTTCTAATGAAGTATTGAATCTCCTAAGCCTTAGTTTCCACATTTGTAAATGACCATGGTACATTAAAAACAAAAGACAAAAAATTCTTCACTGGGTCTAGGGTTTCCCTCCATGATAGGGCTTTAGAGCGAGCAGGATATATGGAGTTTGTGAGGCTTGAATGGGATCCGTAAGGGAAGTAAGCAGCACAGCGTCTTATGCGATGGAGAAACTCAGTAAATTCTCTCCTCCGCTCCTTCCACTGGGAGGTAGTACAAGGATTTCAGAGGAGGGAGTTTGAATCCTAGTTCCCTCGCTACCAGCTCTGTGACCTGGGCCATGTTACAGATCACTCTGTGCTTCCACTAATCCATCCTTATGATGTCACTGAGGATAGTGCCAGTAGGTTTCTTGTGAAGACCCAGGGAGAAAATTCACGTGCAGTGCTTAGTGCTTTGCCTGACAGACGCTAAGTGCTCAGGGAGAGGGTTTAGTAGTGGTAGTAATAAGAATATCAGTGTCCTTCATTCTTGCCATCACACTGCCAAATCAATAGGACATTTTAGGCTTTTGTTATGGCAACACTCCACTTCTGAGTATTAGTCTCTATTACAGATTTGAATGATAAGAAAAAAAAAAGATTTTGGACAGAAGAAACAGCTAATGGAAACAGTCGGAAGGGCTAATCTCTCTCCTTAAGCTTGTGATATTAGACACATATTTAATGTAAAACAAAAAATTCTGTTCTTCACAAAAGTCTCTCATTTACATATTTGAGAGTGATATAATCACTTTAGGAAACACAAGATGCTACGGTTGGTAGAATTTGTACCTTTCTCCATGTTCCAAGTTCTCGACACAGAGTATGTATGCCCTCTACAAGCTGAAAAATATTTACTTAAAAAACAAAACAAAACATGAGACAGCATAAAATATTCAGAAAAATGGTTTATGGTCCTGCCCAAGGCAAATCGAGCAATGTGTTGTGTTTCTGGCCTGGAGAATTTCATGTATTTTACATGATGTCATGTGTTGCTGCTGCAAACACATTGGCTGTTAGTCACCTTCAAATAAACACGCTGTGATAAAACCAGCGCATTACAGTCCTACAATTTGCTCCTTGAGAATTCTAAGCAATAGCTCCCCAGGTTTACCTTTGCGATGGAGGCAATTTTTACCGCATTTAATTGCTACATGGCTTCCTTGTGGAGATTTGGGTTTTAGAGAGCTACTGCCAAATGAAAATGTCTCACATAGAGCAGAAAGATAAAAATGGTGTCAAAAGTATTTAAGGTGTTTTAGGTTTGGTTTTGTCTCATTTTATTTATTTTTTTTTTAAGTAGCAACCTTAAAGCTAAGTTCAAAGGATAGAACAGATTATTCTTTCTGCCCCTTATCTAATGTCATCCATGAAGTCAGGTTTCAGTTGCCTCAATCTCTTCAATGCCGCCAAGAACAGACGAGTCGAAGACACACAGAGCTGAAGCAAGCTCACAATGCTATGATCACACTTTCACGGATCCCTGCACAGTGCAGCCCCAAGTCTTCACTGGTCTAGGAGCAACGCCGCCATTTGAAATTGCAGTCACATTCTTTTATGTTACAAACTAGCTTACAGTTCCTTCTTGAAACAGTGACACACGCTTCCTGTGGGAGCAGCATAAGTAGAACAGTCCCAGGGCTGGCTCCAGCAGCTGGTCACTATGGTGATGTGATAACCACACACGATTATCCAAAAATTCATTCTTAGAATCTCAACCACCGTTATTTTCAATATTTTTCAATGCTACAAGTTATGTGTCACAATTTTAAAGTCTTTAAATAGATATCCCTTTCCAGAAAGACTATGTATTTCTTTCTGACACTACTGATTCTAAATATGCTCTTATATCTACACGGGGCTCTGAGGTACCCAAAGCACTGAACCAACCCAACCAGGCACAGCTCAATGCTCCGATTCAACAGTGGGGGATTAAAAACAAAAAACAAGATATTCTTCACTGGGTCTAGGGTCTCCCTCCATGATAGGGCTTTAGAGCAAGCTGGATATATGGAAGTAGGAAGAGAGTGTGAGTCTTCTAGCTGACTCCATCTGTTGTTGCAAAGCCACAATGAGACACATCAGAAAGAGCCAGGGACCCAGATTCAGCTCAGACCTCCAGGCCCAACTCAGGGAGCTTTCTCTGCTGGGAGTCACTCAAACACTCTGCTTCAATTCCCTCCCCCCGCCCCCCCAAATAAGATGACATGAATCAGGATGAACTCTTGAGGTCCTTCTCATTGCTGACATTCTGTGGTCCTCTGACTTGCCGGTACCTAAGCTCTGGGCAAGATTTTGGTGGCTTGACCTGGAAGCACTTAAGAAAAGCAACAATTCAGACAACAAATGATAATGTCGCAGAAGCAAAATAAGATTTAAAAGCAAATAATACAAAATAAAGTGTAGTATTATCTACCACTGTTTACACTTTATAATAATTTCTGAAGGTCACCAATCGCCACCTACTTCCCAAACCCGTTTTTTTCTCATTCGTCTCTCTCCTTTATTTCTTTGAAAGGCTTAACCGTCTTTATTGTGTGCTCACCTTTTGAGAAAGTGTCTCCTAACCGGGGTCTTAGCCCTACTCTGATTCTCCTCCCACCTTTATAACTGTTTCTGATTTTAGCTTTCTCTTCTTTTCTCTCATCTTTAACTATGTATTTACCATAAAGTTCAACTCCATTTTCTCTACTCTTCTTTCTGTACATGCACTCGCATGCTTTCTAACCCATTAGCCTAACTTTCTAACTTTTTTATATTAAAGATTCTCCAATCCGTATCCACAGTGCAAGTTTCTACCCTAATCACATATGTCTAACTGTCCAGAGAGCAGATCTTTTTATATCCTGACATACATCATTCTAAATATGTCCAAAATTTTATTTCCTTCTTCTCCACTTGCCAAGAAAAATCCAGGCTAGATCATTTCTCCAGATCTTTCATTTTCACTAATAACACCACTCTTATCTCAAGCCTCTAGCCTCAGAAGCTTCAGACATCTTTTTGTATTCTGCTGTGTTTAAGGGGGAGTCAGACCTTCTGCGTTCACATCTCAAGGTGGCCACTTACTGGCTTTCTGACCTGGGCAAGTTATTCAACCTCTCTGTGACTCAGTTTCCTCCTTTGTAAAATGGGGATGATAAGAATACCTACCTCATAGGAGAAGTGCAAGAGATAAAGTGTTGTTCTATTATAAAGTGTTTAGCACAACGTCTGCCATAGGCTGTGTTCAGTAAAAAATAGCTAACCAAGCAAACAAAAAAACTGAAGTATATTAATGCCAGGAAAAGCAACAAGCTGTACAAGAAAGGAAATGTAGCCATCATACACTATGTGTGGGACATCTGTGAATAATAACTGTGTCCTAATGATGTAAATACTAAATATGGACTTAACCGAACACTGTGCAATAATTAACATTGGGGGGATGGAGAGAGGGTGAGTGTATGTGGAGTGCGTGCAGCTTGAGCAGTGTGAGTGTGTGTGTGTGTGTGTGTGTGTGTGTGTGTGTCCAGAGATAGTCTCTGTCTGAGAGAGATGATTTAAGAGAGCTAAGTCATCATCTTTCAGAATGGAAAGTCAATATGAAATGTCTAGAACAGAAACATCAAAAAAATAGCGCTATATGCATGTTATTGAGAAATACAGATGTAAATTGTAGGAGAAAACCATTGAACTGAAAGACTTGGAGCAGGAATCTGGGTTGGGATGAGGTAATATCTGAGGGCTACTCTTTGTTCCTTAAAAACCTTATAGCAGTATTTGCCTTAAACACTCTATCCAAATATCACTTTGATAAAAATAAAAAACATAGTACAGTAATTCATTAAACCATGGATTATGTGTTTAGAAGTCATATAAATCCTAAGAAAATGCTGATATTTGAAGAAGGTATCATTTGTACATTTTAATTTCCCACATTGAACCTGTAGCCTAAACTGAAAATATAAACTGATTCAGAAAATGGTTAGAAAATTTCATGATAAATTTATAGACAAGACATAAAAAACAAAGTAGGGATGTCTGACAGCTTAGCCTTTTTCTTTTTTTTTAAGATTTTATTTATTTTTATTTGCTAGAGAGAATGCACATGCGCAAGAGAGAGTGAGCGAGAGCACAAGCAGGGGGAGCGGCAGGCAGAGGGAGAAGCAGGCTCCCTGCTGAGCAAGGAGCCCAATGCAGGGCTTGATCCCAGGACCCTGGGATCAGGGTCAGATGCTTAACGGACTGAGCCACCCGAGCATCCTGACAGCTTAGCCTTTTTAGGTATCGTGAAAAGCAACCATGAGCTCCAAAAAATATCCCTCATCATTGTTAGGAACAGAAGGCCAACTCAAAATCTGACCTGCAATCCAACAAGCAGGGTTTCTACAAGTGCGGGTATTTATTCCAGTGGTGGTCACGCCCAAGATGATTTTGGTAATACTGCCCAAAATAATCTTGGCAAATCATCTTTTCTATTTAAGCATGACACTTGTCATTTTAATTGTTCTATAATCTCTCCATCAGATATCATTGCCACCAACATACTTGGAACAATATTTATGGAAACCGATTATTTGCAAAGCATATTGAATCTCACTGATTGAAACTACAATTTTAGCACAGTTAAAAAAATCCTCTAAATATGTGCTCCCTAATAAATTTAGATGGGTTTGTTATTCTTCCCTAAAAAACAATGAGATCAAAAAAATGTATGGTAATTAATGAGGAATTCAAAATCTCCACTTAATAATTTTTAGTAAGTAATGGTTTAGAAGATGATGTGTTAAAACAGGTGACATTAAGATGGTGAGGAGGGCTGGGAGAGCCTTCACTGGAAAATGCCTTGGCACTGATTTCTGTTTTGTTGTGGCTTGTTCCAATGAGCTTCTGAATGCCAATCATACCTCGGAAGCATGAAAACCCTATCCCTGCTATTGAGCTCTGAATGAGTGGGGTGGCTTTCTGAGGAGGAGGAGTGCCAGTAAGATGCAAAGCCAAGCGCTGGTTGGCAAAATGAAGGTATCATCATAGAAGATACAGAGAAACGGTCCTGCAAGTGCACATTCAAGCACTTGGCATAGCTTTAGTTCTACCTCTTCAATATCTTCAAGAGGAAGAAAATAAGTTAATCAGAACAGTTATTCTGATCTGAACATGCGAATGAACGCTTCTAAAATCAACACCAGTAGTGCCAACGTAGAAAATACAATAGGCTTTGATGAGACTTCTTTCACACTTGGGTTACAAAGCATGCTGATGAGCACGTTTCCACAGCCTGCCATGAAACAAGTTTGTCTGCTCAGATGTTTCTTTCCCCCAATCTAAGAAACCGAGTTTTGAAGTATCACAATGAATTAAGAATGTTTTCACATACTGCTTTCTTGCCTAAAAGTCACACCATCTTGGTTCCTAATTCTTCCCCTTCTCCATCAGTGAAAACAGTATGAAAAGAACTCCAAATCTGCTTCTGTGATCCCCACGTTAAAATTTGCATGTGTTTTAAATTCAGACTCATATTTAGAAGGCTTCTCTCAAAGTTTAAAAGAATTAAGATTCACTAAGAAGGTGATACATTCATACTTAATTCTCCAGCCTGACTGCTCAATGAAATTGCCTGAGAGCTTTAGAAAGGACTCATCAGCCCCAGAGGTTCTGATGTACAGCCAGTGTATCCAAATATTCGAAGCTCCCCAGGACAGTCTCATGTGCAACCCCTGGTGAGAAGTCCTGCTCTCGAGAACTGGACACTGCAAAGTTTATATGTTTATCAGCCTCACTGGCTAGTACTCTCGTGGTGCCGAGTGGATAGATTTGGTTTTTCTGTCTACTACTTTGATTTGTTTTGTTCTATTCTTTGCAAAGGTGAATCCAACAGAAGGATGTTGCATAAATCATTTAAGAAGGGCCTACAAATAACACATCTGCTTCTGATCCAGGCTCACTGGTTTTTCTGAACTACAAACAAAAAAAACCCCTACATTGTATCCATAACAGAATACCTGTTAGGGTAATAATATTTTTTAAAAAAACCTTCAATGATGAAAATCATAATATATACTTTGCACTTTTCATTCCAGAAATTCATTTCTATTTTCAAAGATCATCCTATTATTATTACCCAGAAGAAGACTCTTTGACAAAAAAGTCAGAAATTACCAGTTGAGCTAAAGGAATGTGAGGGTCAGATAGCTGGTATATTTCTGGTTGCTTTAGAAAGTCCAGACCTTCACTGTAATGTTCAACAACCTAAAACTGGAAGGGAAAAAGGGAGTTTAATGGCTTGGTCATATTAATTTTTGGAATTTTATTTCCACCCTTATAATTACATGGCATAGCCCTATTTTAAGAGCAATGAAAAGTCACTGAAGTCTCTTTAGTACAGGAATAACATGATTTCCCCATAGGAAAACTAGAAGACGATGAGGGAGAAAAACATGATTTCCATTTGGGGCTCCTGAATTTGAAATGTCTTCATGACATCCAAGTAGATGTGTCAATTGGTCAGTTGGTTGCTCTGTGAGAGGAGAAGGAAATTTGTAGGTTTCTATAAAGAGAAGGTAACTGAAATTATGGGCAAGATGAAGGGGACTAGGGAAAGAGAAGAATGGCAAGAGTGAGGAACTTCAACATTGTGGTCAGCTATGACAGAAGAGCAACAAAATGTGGGGGAACATGTAATAAATACACTTCTAACCCGATTTCTAGGCATACCTCTATTTATTTCCTGTATAAAACCAGAAGTGGAATTTTTTTTTTACCTTTTTGTTTTTTAGCTTTTATTTATTTATTTGAGAGAGAAAGAGACACAGAGAGTAAGAGAGAGAGAGCATGAGCGGGGTGAGGGACAGAGGGAGAAGCAGACTCCCCGCCAAGCAGGGAGCCCGATGAGGGGCTGGATCTGGGACTCTGGATCATGACCTGAGCAGAAGGCAGATGCTTAACCGACTGAGCCACCCAGGCGCCCCCAGAAGTGGAATTTTTTAAGAGCATTTAAAGCCTCTGGATGCAGACTGACAGCTTTCCAGAAAGATCATACCAACTTTCTACCCCCTCACCAACGCTATGATCTTTGTCAACTTGGTTGATAAAAACATCATCCCATTATCTCAGGCAACTGTTTGAAATCATTTACATTATGAAGCATGCATGGTGTTCCTACACAAATGAGCCCGAGAGACTCTCAAATGCAGAATTGTATTTAAACTGGGACTATGTAGCAAACATCATAAATACCCAATCAACTTGCTGAATTAAAGGGAAATCAAAATATGATCATCTGTTTTCACAGTCTGTTTCTAATAAGCACAAGTTCTGATGTCTGCTTCCTCGGCTGTGTGAAGGTCCCAAGACTGCTCAGCTGCTTAGTTTAGGCTGAGCCCCCTGCAGACATCTTTCCTCCAGCAGGCACAACTAGGATGCTGCTCAGGGAGACAGAAACTCAGTAGCGCTGTTTCCAAATTTAGCTTGGAACTTCACAATCATCTCGTTAAATGTTTTTAATACTGCTTGGGAAATGTGCAAGCAAAGCCTAACATATTTTTGTCAATCAATCAGTATAAATTCAGATGTAAATTTACTGATACATACTCTATTTTCTGGTTACCCCAAGAGTAATGCATCACACTCCTGAATATATTGTGATTGAGTTAAAGCCTGCTGGCTTCACTGTCTAATATTAACGTGACTAGATCAGGGTTTATTCCAACTGACATCTTTCTGGTATTAGTACCTATAATTATTTTTCTTAAAGGAGATTGCAGTCTCTTGTATTTATATTTTTAACTGACTCCTTTTGGGATATTATAGGCTAAAAGGACTTTTTTTACATGGACCATGTTTTAAAATTGGTTCTTGCTCTGTATAATCCCTGTGGATCCCATCACTCTCTCCAGCTCCCGAATACTCCACTTAACAAGTTAACATGACTCTGTGTAGAAATTAAAGGATCTCCAGCCTTTACTCAATCAAGGTGGTTGCCTTGGCCTATTTTGAACTTGGTCCAGTCACTCTATGTTGCTTCAAGTTTATGCCTTCTGGTTGCTTTCTTCAGAGAGTCGGTAAAGATTTCTGCTTGGATTTGAATCCTGACACCACCTCTTACAACCCCCATGATCCCAGGAAGGTTCTTTAGCCCTCGGGTGCCTCAATTTCTTCATGCACACAAGTGATAAATACTACCTATGTCACACTGAATAAGCACTGCAAGTGTTAATTATTGTCTTTTTGCCTGGCTGGTTTTGCTATTGCTTGTTGCTACTGTTTGGTTTTTTGGGTGGGGGAGGATGGGGTTGAGCACTGTACCACCTGCAACTCCATCCAGTTTACAACATGGCCAGAAAAATAGTGACTCATTCTTTCTAACTTATCAGCCCTGCTGACTCAGAGGATAGGACCTTGGTGCACCCTGGCTCGCCAAAGTAAAAGCAAGGCTCAAGCAACTCTCTGGCACTCATTTCCCAGAGACTATAAATACACCATATATACTCAAAAGTCCTCTCTGAGTATATATACCAGTCAACACATGAATCTTGGCATATAAAATTCGGATCCTGCCCCCAAAGAAATAGATAACCCATAGAATCCCCTCCCCCATCCCTCTTTTCTCTTCTCTCTCTCAAACGCGCGCGCGCGCACACACACACACACACACACACACACACACACACACACACACACCCTTTCTGGTGGGACAATGAAGAATGAATTTGAGAACAAGCCTGAGGCTGGGAGGCCATTTGGAAAACTAGTGCAACCATCCCTGGACATTTGAGGGGTGGGGTGGGGGTGGGAGACGAGTAGGGAAACAGAAAATGATACATTTACAGCAGTGAGAGGAATGAACAGTACATTTTACATGTTTTTAATGTACCTTCTCTAAAGCACACAAGACATTGGGAACAGTGTCTAGGGCTATAATCTCCATGATCCAGAGCAGGGAGGGCTCTGTGGGAACAGGAACCACCTAGCTGGCCCAGCCTGCTTTCCTTACATCAACAGGAGGGAGGGGAGGTCTGAGTGGATGACTTCAGCCAGGAGCACCAAGGAGACCATGTCTGGCTGCTGGTGGCATGTGGACTGCCTCACCCACTGCTCCAAGCCCAGTGACCTGCTGGACAGGGACATCTCACCCACATCTGCCAGGGACATCTGCCCAGGGCAGGTGGCAGGTGGAGACTGAGAGTAGGGGATGAGAGGGAGTGGTTGTCACAGCTCCTCCTGGGCACTTACATCAGCATCACAAAGGGACCAGCTCACCTGGGGAGGGGCAGGACCCAGGGTGGAGGATAGCACCCCTCTGGGAGGCCACCTAGACCCAAAGGTGTGACCTGAATTCTAAAACAAGCAGGCGAACAAAAATTCTTTCCTTGAAGCACATCCATACCAATATTTTCCATTACAAGCCTTACTGCTGCCCCCATTCTATTAATACTAAAAGACAAAGCTGTGTTGTTCACATGCTAATTTTTTTCCTTGCTAACATTCTCCACCCCTTCAGGCGAGGCTTGCGAGACTTGTCAATGAAAGGCTTCTTCCCTACATTGCTTTCCCTGGTGGCTGTCCCACTGTCTGATGACCTTGCCCCTGCTCAGACCTTTGGGAACCTCTTGGAATGTCTCATTTGTTTCTGGCCAGAGCCCTGACCGGTAGACCCATATTTACCTAAAATTCTTCACGTTAGTTGCACAGTCTGAAGTTCACCTACTAGTACTAAGCTTTCTATTTAAAATGCAAATACTTCTGCATGGGTAGGCAGTCTATTCTACCCAAATTAGAATCGTTCGATCATGTGGGTTTTTCCTAAAAAGCCAAGAGAGCAGTTTCCGGGGGAAGCTGTAGAGTAGAATCAGTGAATCCTGGTGGCTAAGGTACTTGCGGAGGACAGCCCCACCCTCCTGCAGCCCTGCTGAGCAGGGAATTAGGGGTGCTGCCTAGAGCATGGGCATCCGAGGTTCCCAGGGCAATGGGAAAGAGTCCCAGGCTCAAAGACTCACTTCCCTTTTGTACCAGGCCCAGATACTGTATGTGTATTTGGCTTCAATAGTCAGGGAAAGAAATCACAGTTTATGATACAAACACTAACCTGTTAAAATCAAACATTTTGAGCCAAAAATAATCATTGAAAAGCAAATTAAGACTTCACCAAAATCTGCAAAACAAAAGGGAAGACTCCATTCACAATATGCAGTAAAACACAGTAACTTCTACTCCTTCCGCGTTTCCACACCTCACACATGCACGTGCGCGCGCGCACGCGCGCGCGCACACACACACACACACACACACACACACACACTATGGATACCCCTTCAGATCTTTTCCTCTCACACTTCATACCATACTCCTCCAAATTTCCACCCAAACCCTGAAAGAATAGGTCTTCTTTTGTTTTCTTCATCTGTATTGTCCTATCTGTCGGATGAAAAGAAATATTGGCTCTCACTGTCATTCCTTGGTAAACTTTTGTCCAAACTGTCAAGAAATAAATGTGTCACTATAAAAGAAAAGAGGAGAGAGAACAGAATTTATTTTTTAATAAGACAAGGGTGTTGATTGTTCCGTCTTCCTAATTTTCTATTTCTTTATAGTTGGTTGCTGGGCACTTTTTCTAAAACGCAAGACACATACTCCAACCTCCTTGTTAACATGAGAACAGCTTCCATTTTCACTTGGAGAACTACACGATGTTTGATTTTTACAGTCCAGGAAGCTAGTGACCACATAATCATCTTCAGTTCCTAAAATTAAGCAGATAGATAAATAAGCAAAGACAGGGGACTACATTTGTGGATATATTCACAAAGTTCTAGTAGAGATTGCAAGTACGAAAACTTGTGGAGTCAGTGGCAATGGTCCATGGGAATAAAATAGTTTTTTTTTAAAGATTTATTTATTTATTTTTAGAGAGAGAGAGTGTGTGGGTGAGCAAAGGGGGGAGGGGCATAGGGAAAGGGAGGGAGAAGAATCTCAAGCAGACTCCATGCTGAGCACGGAGCCCACAGAGCCCACCATGGAGCTTGATCTCACGACCCTGGCATCATGACTTGAACTGAAATCAAGGTTTGGGTGCTTTAACCAACTGTGTCACCCAGGCATCCCAGAACAAAACAGTTTTTAATCAGGTTAAAAAAATACATTTTAGAAGGAACTGACAGGGACTGCAGGTGCTCCTGACTCAGTGTAAAAAACTGATTGACTTCCTCTGGATTGAACAAGCCCAGCATTATTGGATGATCCTAGGAGAAAGGCCAGAACTGAACTTTCTAGAAGATGATGCCATGCTGGATGTCCTGCCATTCCAGGCATGTGAGGACAAGCAGGTACATAAAGGTGTAGTTTCTCAGGATGTTCCAAACTGGAATCCACATCAACGACTTCCTCTATTCTCCACTGTCAGGTATCTCACCCAGGGATCATTTTGGAACACAGTATCTTCACTATTTCAAATTACTTTTCTCTAAGCTGATTTTCCTCTGTCTGAATCTTCTTACTAATTATCTAGCTTAAAAAATGCATTGCATTCAACTCATGAACTTCCCTATATGTTCAGGAACAGGAAAAATATATGTGGAGTGAGAGCAAGGTGGGGAGAAGAGTGAAAAGGAGGAGAGAGAAGGATTAGCAAAGAAAAGAGAATGACAGTTTTCCGCATTGTCTTTGTCCTCCACTAACACACAGTGCTTATTGTCACCATGTCTATGACACAGAGGAAGGAAAGAGAAAGAGATCCTCGGAGTAGTGATCTATCCACAGAACTGCAGCTGCCATACTTTTGTGGAAGATCCCACAATGTTTATCTTCAGCCACAAGCTTTCTCCTGGTTTCCTATCCCTGCTTGTCTGTCTACTAGATTATTTCCACTTGGATGTCTTACTGTCACTTCAAAGTAACCATTTCTCAAATCATTTTAACAGGCTTCATTCCCAAACCAGCTTCCTTTTCTTGCATTCACATTTCTATTAATGGTACCAAAACTTTCTAAATGACTCAGCCTAAACCCCCGCCACCATCAATGACTCTTCCTCCCTCTTCTCACCTTCATACCATCAATGTTTTCATCTTCCTGGTGTTCTCTCTCTCCTCCATTCCTTTCTTCCCATTTCTTTTTAAAAAAATTTTTTAGAGAGAGAGCATAGGCGTGGGGGTGGGGTGCTGGAGGGGAGGGACAGAGGCAGAGGGAGACAGAGAAAACTTCAAGCAGACTCCCCACCAAGCGCAGAGCCCAACTCACAGGGGCTTGATTTCACAACCCTGAGATCATGACCTGAGCTGAAATCAAGAGTCAAAGCTTAACCAACTAAGCTACCCAGGCACCCCTCTTCCTTTCCATTCTTAATCCTATCAGGCTGCTATCACTGCATGGGTACCTGGAGTTCTAAAGATAAAAACTTTACAGGTTTTTTTTTTTTTTTTCTGGGCTCATCCTGTTCAGGATATTCTGAACTGAAAGGAAAAATTACTGAACGGAATAAACTAAAGAAGAGGTAAAAATTGTAATGGTGACAATTATGGTTAACGCTTCTTGAACACTTTCTATTTGTCAAGTACTCCTTAAAAGCTCTTTACATGGATTAACACATTTAAGGCTCACGATAAAACTCTATGAAATAGGCACTATTTGTACCTTCCTTATAATAGGTAGGGAAACACAACAGTGGAAATAAAATTTTCATGGTGTACTGGGAGTCAGAAGACCTGGGTTCAAGGACTCAAAATCATTTTGTAAAATGAGGGGACAAAGCAGATAATCTCTAAATTCCTTTTCTTGGAAATAATCTGAGATTCTTAATTCATAACTGAAATGAGAAATTTAGTATGAAATAGAAAGAGAATCCTGGAATTCTCCAAATTCTATTCTATTCGCCAGGGATCATCATAAAGAAACAATGATTCATTCATTCAAAACATTCTTGAGCACCTACAACATACCATTACCAATGGACAATTGTTGTGTCATTTCATATGGCCTTCTTATTTGTATCACTCTTCCTTTATTATGCTAAAGTCTTACCTGAGGCAGGTAACAGGCCAAAGATAAGAAGAGCTAAGAAAAGGTAATGAATCTTCATAGCAAGGCCACTCAGGAGTAACTAAGTGTCTCAAAAAGATAAACCAATATAAATGAAGGTGATTTTAGAATTTCCTGTACTTAGAGACTTCCCGGGGTGAGCTGGGCCTAATGTGTCTTGGTCTCTCTCAGATTTGTGGGGATCCAACTCCCCACAACTCCTGTATCCTTCCTATTTGTTTAATCATATTATGACATGTATAAGCCCTTATTACATCTTTACAACACTTTTGCTCATCCATGTCCCTCTACACTATCTCTGTGACCCACCATCAGGGCTTAACTGTGAGGCCTCTTACCACATGAATCATCTCTAACTTGATGGCTCCTTTAACTCCTTTCCTGGTGCTTATGCCACCTCTCCCCACAGGAGCTGTGCTTCCCCTTACTCTACGCATCTCTTTTCCTCATCCAGACATCATGCTGACCAAGACCAGTGTTGCCTGGAATACTTTTATGAGGTTGTTAGTAAACATGAATCTTCACAGCCCCCAACTCCACTTCCTCTCCTGCTACATCCAGCTAACATCCCTGAAGATCATCATGTGATTATGCTAATGTTTCACTTTCATCTCCTTTCAACTGGGCCCTGGTGGTGGCTTTCCCATTTAGTGTGACAACCACAAGGAAAGGGATTATATGTTCTCTGACCCTGTACCTACACAGTATTGTAGAATAGAGTAATGCTCATAGAAGTTTGTTGAACTGGTGAAGTGACATTCTTTCCCTACTTTTTTTGTTACTCTTTTATTGACTCCTCTTACCCCAGTGGGGTTGTTCATATCAGAACTAACCCAGTCCCTCCCTTTTCCATCCCTCCCTTTTCCATGCAGATAACTTAAACTCTCCCCCTAACTTCTTTCTTTACCGAACATACTGAGCCATCACTTGTATATTCCTTCTCACCTCCTATCCATATTAAAATGTGCGTATCTTCACTTCTATCCTTTTCTACCTTTTGTTGCAGAAGAAAAAATCACTTTCTCCTTCAAAATCTATGTCATCTTCCCAGGTTTTCTCTCCAATTCTTTTCTGCCATTTCCCTCAATCCTGAACTTTACAAGTCTGCACCCTTTAGGTAGACCACAGATACAAAGAGATTGATATTATCCTGGGTCACAACTGCTTTAAGCATTTCTGAAGATGGATGGGGAAATTATGTTTAATGTTGGGCATAGTGCCATGCTATGTTGGCTAGTGCCACCCTTAGCACAATATAAGAGTCTGTCATAAGAAACTAATGATAATTCTTCAAATAAGTTATAATTGTGTATTTTTATCATACTTTTTCAAAAAAAAGAATTTAAGGCAGGTTACTTAATATACACACAAGAGATTAAAAGTGAGCAGATCATAAAACTGGGTTGTGAAAAATTAGATAAAATTATAGGTAAACTAGAGATGGGACACAAATTGTGGTTGAGTTTTGGGCAGTAAAAATAAGAGAAACAATAGTTACAGAAGTCACCAGGTCAAAGCGATCTCAAGACAGAAGAACAAAGCTGGAGGCATTACATTTTCTGATTTCAAACTATATTACAAAGCTATAGTAATCAATACAGTATAATATTAGTATTAAAAACAGACACATAGATCAATGAAACAGAATAGAAAACCCAGAAATAAACCCATGCATATTTGGTCAATTTATGATAAAGGAGCCAAGAATATACCATGGGGAAAGGATAGTCTCTTCTATAAACAGTGCTGGGAAAACTGGACAGATGCATACAAAAGAATGAAACTGGACCACTTTCTTTCACCATACACAAAAATTAATTCAAAACGGATTAAAGATTTGCATGTAAGACCTGAAACCACAGAACTCCTAGAAGAAAACATAGGTGGAAGTCTCCTTGACATCGGTCTTGGTGCTAATTTTCTGGATTTTGAACCAAAAGAAAGGCAACAAAAGTGAAAATAAACAAGCAGTACTACATCAAACTAAAAAGTTTCTGCACAGCAAAGAATACCATCAACAAAGTGAAAAGACAACCCATCAAATGGGAGAGAAAATTTGCAAACCATATGTCTGATGAGAGATTAATATTCAAAATATAGAGAACTCATATAACTCAATAGAAAAAAAAATCCAATTTAAAAATGGGCAGAGGATCTAAAAAGACATTTTTCCAAAGAAGACATACAGATGGCCAATGGGTCCAAGAAAAAGTGCTCAGCAACACAAACGATCAGGGAAATGCCAATCAAAATGATAAGAGAGATGACCTCACACCTCTTAGAAGGGTTCTTATGAAAAAGACAAGAGATAACAAGTGTTGGCAAGGTTGTGGAGAAAAGGAAATCTTCATGTACTATTTGTGGGAATGTAAATTGGCACAGCCACTATAAAAAACAGCTTGGAGGTTCCTCAAAAAATTAAAAATTGAACTACCACATGATCCATCAATTCCATTCTGGAATTCCAAAAGAAATAAAAACACTTACTTGAAGGTTTATGTAATTCCATGTTTGTTGTAGCATTATTTATAATAGCCAAGTGTCCGAGTATTTCTATTTACAATAGAAATCCCACAGTGGATGAATGGATAAAGAAGATGTGTTATATACATAAAATGGAATATTATTCACACATTAAAAAAAGAAAATCTTGCCATTTGTGAAAAAAAGAATGGAATGTGAGGGCATTGCACTAATGAGCAAAACAAATATCATATGATCTCACTTATATGTGGAATCTAAGACAATACAAAACAAAACAAAACCAAAAAATTGAACTCATGTAGATAAAGAAACCAGAGGCAGGGGGAGGGGCTCGTGAAGATGGTCAAAATGTACAAACTTCCATTTATACAATGAAATAAGTCCTGAAGATGTAATGTAAAACATGGAGACTACAATTAGTGATACTGTATTACATATTTGAAAGTTTCTAAGAGAGTAGATCTTAAAAGTTCTCATCACAAGAAAAATAATTAAAACTATGTATGGTAATAGATATTAAGTAGACTTATTACAGTGATCATTTTGCAGTATATACAAATATCAAATCATTATGTTGTACACCTGTTATATGTTATATGTCAATTATATTTATGTCAATTATATGTTATATGTCAATCATATTTCAATATTTTTTAATTTTAAAAAGCAATTTAGTAAAAAAAAAAGGCTTTATGATACCAAATAATAAGTCCCATGTTTTCACCTAAGATTTGACTCAATCAAGCTTTAACAAATGGAAAATCTTTAGCCTTTCATAGTTAGAAATCCCTTTGAGAATTTGATGAAATGCAGGTTGTCCACTTAGAAAAAAAAAAGAAATGCATCCATGTACATATCCATAAAAGTCCATATATATATATATATATATATATATATATATATATATATATGCAAGTGGTTTCATAGCCTCCCCTCACCTCCAGTCAATGCCATAAGGATATATGAATCCCAGATTGAGGACCTATGCTGTAAAAGAAACCAGATAAAGGAAGAAATAAGAAATCTAGGATGAGGGCTGCCTGGGTGGTTCAGTCAGTTAAGCGGCTGCCTTCAGCTCAGGTCATGATCCCAGGATCCTGTGATCAAGCCCCATGTTGGGCTCCCTGCTTGGTGGGGAGTCTGTTTTTCCTTCTGCCCCTGCAACTCTGCTCATGCTCTCTTTCTCTCTGTCTCTCTCTCTCAAATAAATAAATAAAATCTCTTTTTAAAAAAATCTAGGCTCAAAAAGCTAGACAATACTGGGGAGTCAGAACCCAGGCCACCCAGCTAGGGAGCAAGGGATCATGAACCAGAATGCTCAATGTGACTAAAGGATAAAGCATGGCCATCATTTTACTCTCAAGATACCAGTTCACATAACCTATTGTCACAAAGGAAATGTAACCCAAAAGGCAAAGAAGTCACAAAGTCCCCCCACCTCTTTACCCCTACTGTCTCTAAATAGACTATCCAACAGTCACAGGACAGTAACAAATTCTTAATAATTAGAAAACCTTACTATCCTATTCAAAATCCCCTTGTACTTTCTAAGACATCAGCCAATTCCAAGGCCTGACCATTCTGAGCCCCTGGAGGCAGGATAAAGGCCTGGGGTGAGAGGTCTACTGGAAGTTCCATAAGAAGATATAATGGCGGTTGGTGGGAAAGGAGAATGAGAGCAGATATAGGGGCAGGTACTGCCCCCAGGATAAGGGGAGAGACTACATTTACTTATATCTGTATTAGTATGGATTAGGTTTAGCTATGACAAATATAAATTTAAAATAATAATGACTTAAACTTGTTAGAATTTTATTTTATTCTTCCATAAAGCCCAGAGGTAGGTAAGTAGGTAGGTAGATAATAGATAGATGATAGAAAAATAATAGATAATAGATAGATAATAGATAGAAGAAAGATAGATGATCGATAGATAGATAGATAGATAGATGATAGATAGATAGATGATAGATGATAGATAGATGATAGATGATAGATGAGAGATGATAGATGAGAGATGATAGATGAGAGATAGGTAGATATTCAGGGCTGAATGGTGGTTTCATGATCACCAGTACCCTCCTGTCCTATTGACTTATCATACTCAAGACACAGATCCAAGATGGCTACTCAAGCTTCAACTATCTTTCTGCATTCTAGTCAATGGGAAGGAAGAAGCCGAATATAGCTAAATGTATTGACAGAAATATACAGAGTGTGGTCTGACAGAAGGGCCATCAAGAATGTCAGCCCTGCCTGATTGCCATCCCTGCACAGATGCTCTCTCTGCAGCTGGCACTGTAATTAGGCCCTCCTTTAACCCATGTCAGACTGTCTTGGATCTGGACACTTTCTAGTAAAAATGTTCAGATCTACATTAGTATTTGAAGTTTTATTATGATATATGTATTTGGAGAAGGAGAGAAGGAGAGGCTGTACAGTGCAGTGGTTAAAAGCACAGATTCTAGAGCCAGACTGTGTGAATTTGAATGATGAGTTCTCCAACCATGTGACCTTGAGCAAATCATTAACCTCAGCATGCTTCAGTGTTTCCTTCTCTCTAAAATGGGGTTAATAAGAGACATCCCATGTTATTTGAATCTGTTTGTTTCCTGAATTAAGATAGGAAGGCAGACTCCAGTATCTACCTCACAGGGGTATGGAGTAGAGTAAACAAGCTAATACAAGAATGATGCTATACAACACGGAACATTTTGAATGCTATTTAAGTGTTTGCTATTGTTATTAGGGGCTATATTTTACCCACCAGATGAGAGTCTCAACACCCTAACATGCATCTGTCCTCCAGTGTCTTTCTGGTGGCACGTGGCAAGAATGACCCACAGGCTGGGCCTTTCCAGCTGGCTCTATCATACTGCTATTAATGAGGTCACGCTCACTGGGTCCCTCTCTGAAAGGACACTAATGACAGAGAGCATTTTTGTCCTTTAAGTAGAAGACAAACGACATGTTTCAGATCTTTAATATATAGGTAAAATAGTAAAAAGACTCCAAAATAGAAAGAACAGGTTAAAAAATAAAACTTCTAGTATACCCAAATTAATGCCTTACACAGGAAGTCCCTTTGTGGGCAGGAACTATATCTATTCAATTCCCCAATGTATCCAGAAAGTAGCACAGTGCTTAACATAGAGTAAATACATTTTTCTTGACTAAATAAATGGTGAATGCTTACAGATGTTTCAGTTTACCTCAATACTATGATTTAAGTGACAAAGAAGTAAGTAGGAACTTCAGGCTGTTTTCATGAGTTTTCTCAGGTCTAGCCCTGCAGCCAAAATGGTAGATAGTAAAGAGAAACCCACCTTCTCTACATTCCTCACGACTACCATCTCTACTAAGGAATATTTATGAATGGCAGAGATTCTCTTCAAATTCTTTGATATTCTTCTTTGGAGCTTTTTTAAGTTTTGTTTTCAAATTTAAAATATATTCTGATAATATATCTCAAAATGTTATAGCTCGTTCTTATTCTCTATGCATCAACCATTTCTTCTTAGTCTTACACAGCTTTAGCAACATATATTTGGCACTTTTTTTTTAACCTCTGTAATAACATGCTTAAAGTCAAAAAAAGATAATCCATTCTTAATAATCACATATATATTTCTTGAGTTCAAAATGCCTAGGGATGGAGGGTGTTTTAAGATCTTAAAATAAATAAGTGAATGAATGAATGAATGCATATAGTTATATAAGTTATATATATAAATTCATATAAATTATATATTATGTATTATTTATAAAATATATATAATTATATGTATATATGTAACATTTTGACCTGGAGATATAGCAGATGTTTTTAATGAAAGATTTGTTGCCAGAATGTAGACAAACCATCCAGCTTAGGTCCATCCTATAGAATGAGGTTTCTGTGAAACGATATGTAAAGTACCAATTTCAAGGGCTTTATTGTGGTTTCAAATGCCTTAAATCAGATGAGGACCACCTCCCCCCACCCCATGCATTTTTAAATTGAGGCTTCTGACCTGAATGAATATCCATCAAAAAGCAATTTTTATATTAAAGAGGAAACAGAGATATTCTACATTAAAATTTAGAACAGGGAATATCTAGCCACTCAATATTTTAGTTCTGTACCATATTCAGTTAAGGACTTAAGGCAGAGTATAACAGAGAGTGGGGGGCAGGGGGGTGGGAATCTAGGAAAGTAGGTAGATGAAAATCCAGTATTCATCATATTCTGAAAGGATAAAAGTTGAGCAGATATACCAGTATTACTTTAAGTTATTTCTAACCTCAGAAAATCCAGCTTTTTTTTTTGCAATTATTTCTCTTTTCCTAATTTTAAATTAAGGGGGAAGGGGGGACAGGTTTTACAAAAATTTGTGACCACTGAATGAAAAATAAATTTTAACCACATTATCCAAGTGGTTTCTATTTGGGTCCCACAAAAAGAATTCTGAATAAATATCATCAAAAACTTTTGACAAAGAAGTAGGAAAGGTGATAATTTTCAAACATGATGCCAGCTGAAGTTCTGATTGTACTCTTGCAGCAACGTCTGAAGTCTAATATAAATCTCTTCCCACCGTCAGTCTTCTGTTCCTTTTAGTATTATCCTGGATAAAGTTTTTGTTCCCTCAGACTCATCAGCATGATACTGTAAAAATAAATTGTGACTCATTCATCAAAAGAAGTTATAGGGTAGCTAAAATTTATAAACTGAGGCTGTATGTATTTTCACAAATAAATCTTAAGCATAATGTGTTCAACAAAAGCAATGTGCAAAAGGACATATGCAGGATGATCCAATTATATGAGGTTTGAAAACTAGATAAACTCTATGTTGCTTATGGGCACATATAAATGTAATAAATGGAAAAGCATTTCTACTACAATTGAAGGCAGTAGCTATTTCTGGTGAGGAATACATGAGGGACTTAATACCTGAAATATTTTATTTTTAAATTATCTGATGCAAACTTGGCAAAATATTAGAATTTAGTCTAAGTTGCATGGAGAATATAAACATATCTTTCTCTACATTTTCCTGTTTGCTTGATATAATTTATAATTTTAAGGGAAAAAAATAAGTTAATTGCTCAGATCAAGCAGGTAGTAAAAGAATAATAAAATACCTTTAGAAAAAGAAAAGAAAGGATTTATAAAGATTAAGTTTAAAAGAATAAAATAGAAACCATAAAGGAATAAAATTGGTCAATAAAATCAAATGATTGCCCTTTGAAAAGTCCCATAAAACAGATAACACCTTTGAATCTTTTACTAAGAATAAAAGAGGAAAAATAATGAGGAAAGAGATATATCTACAGAAAAGACTGTGTTTTTTAGGATTGATTTATTTTAGAGAGAGAGTGTGTGTGTGAGAACGGGAAAGTGTAGGGGGAGAGGGAGAGAATCTCAAGCAGTTTCCCCGCTGTGCATGGAGCCCAACATGGGGCTCGATGTCACGATCCTGAGATTGTGACCTGAGCCAAAATCAAGAGTTGGATACTTAACTGACTGAGCCACCTAGGTGCCCCAACACTGTTTAAACTATAAAAGAATACTAAACTTTCTAATACCAACTAATTTGAAAATATAGATGAAATGATATCAATTATATATTATATATTTAATGTATATTATCAAATTGAATCAAATAGAAGAAAAAAGCATGAATATAACAATAATTGTAAAAGTAATTGTAAAAGTTGTCAAAGTTCTAACCTAAAGATAGGCTCCAGTCCCAGATGGTTTTATAAGTTTTACTAAAGCTATAAAGGGTAGGTAATTACTATATAGTGTAAATTCTTTCAGAGCATAGAAAGTGTGCAAATCTTCCCATATCATTTTATAAGAATAGCCTAACTTCATATCAAAAATAAATAAGGATAGCTCAAAAATAGAATATTATAATCTCATTTTAATATATTATCATAAAATTTTAAATGAAATACTATCTAACGGAATCCAGCAGCTTATTTTTTTAAATAAAACATTAGAACTATCAGGGACACTAGTCATCCTTCTGGGCTACTGAGTATCTGAAAACCTTTCTGTTGTTTAGGGATTTCCCAATCTCCCATCAAAGAGGCTACCCATACCACATATTTTCTTTCCCAGTTCTCCCTGAAGTTAAAATAAGAGGTACATGACCTAAGTTTTTCCCATCAGATACCACCACTGCAGACTTTGGGTTGAAAGCGACTGACGAGAAGAAGCAGGAACTGCTCAGAATCCATTTGTTGGGCAGTGGAGTCTACATTCAAGTACAAAGGTGGTGGGGCCAAAGGGCGTGTCTGCTGTCCAGCTTAGGTGATAAAAGTTAGGGTGTCGGTTCTCACTAGTTTCTACCGTGTGTCTTTGCTGGATCAGTTCTACAAAATAATGTGAGACTTTGTTCTTGACCACATAGTCTACAAGCCTGATTCTTTTGACTTCCCAGAGATGCCAGGAGTTCCTTGATAGCTTTTAATATCTTGTTTTTCTACCGAACTTAGCATGAGTTTGGTTTTGTTGCTTGTAACTAAAACCACATACTAATATGTTGACAAAGTAGAATTTATTCCAGTAATGCAAAGATAACCTAATGCTAATAAATCGATTGATGTGATTCACTACATAAACAGATTAAAAAAGAAGATCTATACATTATATAAACTAACACCATTTGATGAAGGTCACATCTTATTGATTAAAAAGAACACAACACAAAATCTTATCAACCTAGAAATAGTAGGAAATTTTCTTCATTCATAAAGAATATCTACCAGAAACAAAGAGCAAATATCATACTCAATGTGAACACATTGGAAGTACTTCCACTGATGTCACAAAGAGAATACAGATGTCCACACTCACCAGGACCATTCAGTCATGAACATGAGATCCTACCCAACACAATTAGACAACTAAATATGTGAGATAAATAATAGAAAAGTAACCAAACTGTCATTCTTTGCAAGGAAATATGATTGTTTACCTAGAAAGTCAAGAGAAACCCACTGAAAAACTGTTAGATTTTTTTAGGGGGTTTAGTAACATAGGCAGATATAAGATGGGTATATAAAAATTCTGCAACATTGTGATATACTAGTGATAATCATTTTTTTAATATAGTAGAAAAATGGTCATTTATAATAGCAAAAGAAGTGTAAAATATATAGGAACACACCTATCCAAAATGTTTAAAATGTACATGAAGAAAACTATAAAACTTACCTAAAGGATATAAAATTATATTCAAATAAATACAGAAGCCCACCTTGGTCTTGGATTGTTTCTTCAAATTAGTCTATTAATTTAATATAATTTCATTCAAAATCCCAACAGGACTTTTGTTGTGTATATAACTTAACAAGCTGATTCTAAAATTCATGTAGAATAAAAAATACCCAATAATACTGAAAATGTTTGAAAAAGAAAAAGAGTAAGAGAGGAATTGCCCTCTTATTCAAACATACTATGGAGTCTTGATAATAAAAGCAGAGTTGAATTTGCACTGAGATATAGAAAAGCAAATCAATGAAACAGACTAAAGAGTCTAGAAATTGCTCTTCAGATATATGGAAATAGAATGCTCGATGAAACTGATGCTTAATATCTGTGCGGAATTGATGAACTCTTCTAAATATAATGTGATACTTTAAAGTGGGGGAGAATTAAATCTCTTTTCCCTATGTAACATAAAAGTAAATATCTAAGCAAAAAAGCCTTTGGGAAAAAAATGAGAAAAATTTCAAAATCTTGGGAAGGGAAGGGTCTTGCTAAGCAAGACACAAAACTCAAAAACTATAACGAAAAAGGCTGAAAAACTGGACTACATTGAAATTTAAAACTTCTATAGGGTAAAAGTTACCATGAAGAAAGTTTTAAGGGGAAATCAAGGACAAACTAGCAGAAAATATTTAATAATCTAGAACAGATGAGGATGTGTATCCATAATACATAAAGAACACATATTCATAAAAGGAAACTTTCACTTTTTCACTTATTACTCCATGTACTTCTATACTGTTTCCATATTCAACAAGAATTTTCTCATATGCTGCTTCATAAAAAGCTAAAAAAAATTTTAATGTAGGAAATATGTCACTCTTCACCAAGACTGTCCATCTCAGCTTTTCTATTTTAAAATATCTCAATGTCAAGACTTCAAGGTCTATAAAAAATACATTATTCCATCTACTCAGTTATTTAAGTTTAAAATAATCTTACTTAGAATGAGGGAACTGTGTAATATATATATCTGTTCCCTGTTGCAGGAAAATGACATTGCCATTATTTCCAGTCCAGATCAATGTAATATTTAATATTAAGTGTATTGCTTTATTAAATTTATTTGCTTTAATATTATTAAATTATAATTCACAAATGCTAATAAATGGTTTATAAGCAGCAGTGCTATATCATCAAAGTAACTTAGGAACCAGAAATAAAGTAGTGGCCTTGTCTCTTATTAACATGACTGTTTAACTACCTCAGTGACAATCTTGGTAACAAATTCCCACAAACTTTGTGTCTTGAAACAACAGAAATCTATTCTCCCACAGTTCTGGAGGACAAAATCTGAAATCAAGTTCATGGCAGGTTGGTTTGTTCTGGAGGTTCTGAAGGATAATCTGTTCCATGACTCTCTTCTAGCTTCTGATGGCTACTGGAAATCCTTGCTATTCTTTGGCTTGTGACTACACTCCAATCTCTGTCATTGCCTTCACGTGGTCTTTTCATCCTTGTCTCTCCTCTGTATCTGTGTGTCCCTGAGTCATCTCTTTTTCTCTCTTTTATAAGAACATATGCCATTGGGTTTAGGGTGTCCCCTAAGTTTAAGATGATCTCATCTCAAGATCCTTAATTACATCTATAAGACCCTATTTTCAAACAAGGTCACATTCACAGGTACCAGATTTAGGACTTAGACATGTCTTCTGAGGATACATAAATTTAACCCTAGGCATCAGGGCAGGAGAGGCCCCAGGGCTAAGAAGACTGGAGAAGGCTGAATGGAGGAAGTAGCACCTGGGCCTTCAATTATGTCCAAGAATTGGAGAGCTCAAGATGAGAACATAGGATTTTACAGAAGCAGGAAAGTGTTAGAAATGGTGGGTCTGAGGGAAGGGCAGTGTAAGGAAGTAATATTCCTCAGGGAGATTGTTGGAGGCTCCACTAGCTTACTAAGAATGTGTCAAATTATGTTTAGGTACTATCAGGAAGCCAGAAAGGTTTTCTAAAACACAGAACTGACTAGATATATTATGTATAATACATTAAAGTTATTTATTTCCAGAAAAAAAAACAAAATCTCCGCATGAGGGCTTTTTCTTTGAAATTTTTATTTCTATAACTTACTCTAAAATATTTTAGATAGTTACTAATGGGAAAAATGAATTTCCATGAAATATTGGAGAAAAACCAGTTGCCCTGAAAGTCCATTGCTTGAGCTGGGAGGTTAGGCTTATATATTGCAGTGCTGCACTTGGATAGGATTGCATGAAGAACAGCTCCATCTAATTACCAGGTGCAGGCTAGTTGATGACCTTTTGGTAACTGGCAGTGGGAAAGAATGTGCACTCTTGTGTCTGTGGGAGGCATTGAGGGTGGTAGTTAAGGACAACAGTTACTTAACAGTCTTGCTTCAAATCCTGGCTCTACTTTTGTTCTTTTACTAGCTATGTAATTTTCAGCAAGTTGTTCCATTTTCTAGTCTCTATAATGCGGATAATAATATTACCTAAGCCATATGTTATTGAGAGGGTTAGATGAGACGGTATCTTAGTTTCTAGGGCCTACCATTACAAAAGACCACAAACTGGGTGCCTTAAAACAAAAGAAATTTATCATCTCACAGTTCTGGAGGCTAGAACTCCAAAATTAAGATGTTATTCAGACCTTATCCTCTTTAAAATCTGTAGGGAAGAATCCTTCCTTGAGTCTTCAAGCTTCTGGTGTTTGCCGGTAATCCTTGGTGTTCCTTAGTTTGTAGACGCATCACTCCAATTTCTGCCTCTATCATCACATGACCACCTTTTCCCTGTGTTCCTCAGTTCTTCCTGGAGAATCCCTAATGCTGGATTAAGGGCCCACCCTACTCCAGTATGACTTCATCTTAACTAATTATATTTGCAACTACCCTACTTCCAAATAAAGCCACATTTTAAGGCACTAGGGATTAGTATTTCAACATATTTTTGTGGAGGCACAATTCAACCCAAATGAAATGGTATTTGAAAATCCCTTTGCACTTAACAAATAACAAACATTTGCTACTATCTTGAAGGCAGAAGAAGTTTTGATACAGGTTGACATTATATTATCTTGCACTTGGCAGGCCCTTGGTAAAAGTTGTTGACGTGATGGTTTTTTATGTGTTTATATTTTTGTTTTAGTAATTTAAATAAACTCAATATAGCTCTCTGCCAAACTAGAAAAAATATCCTAAATACAGGAAGTACATCCTCTACTTCTCTTGTATGGTCCAGGGTTTACAAAGATATTTTATAAGAGTTTAAATACCAGGGAATAAACATACTTGATAACCACAGTTCTGCCATTTTGAAAGCACGTGTAATGTTATTACACTTGTTTATGTTTACAATTAAAAAAATCTGGGGCGCCTTGGTGGCTCAGTCGTTAAGCATCTGCCTTCGGCTCAGGTCATGATCCCAGGGTCCTGGGATCGAGCCCTGCATTGGGCTCCCTGCTCTGCGGGAAGCCTGCTTTTCCCTCTCCCACTCCCTCTGCTTGTGTTCCCTCTCTCACTGTCTCTCTCTCTCTGTCAAATAAATAAATAAAAATCTTTAAAAAAAAGAAATCTGACAACCCACCTTTGTTGAGGTGAGGAGAGGCTTCTTCACCTTTTTTAGTGGCAATCCTTCTAACACAGAGAATTAATAAATATTTTTTTTATACTCCTGACAGGTTCTTCCATTAGCTACCCTTACCTATGTTGCAATACAGTTGGCACTGCTCATTTTCCATTTCTTAAAATGAAAAGGGGAAAATGCCCTTCTTTGTAAACATTTTGATAGTGATTTTAAAATATAAAAGATCAATGGGAGAAGTGCCAAAATTGAATTAAATCATAAAATTTATCAAGATGAAAATCTCCCATTTAGAATTAAATGGCTTTAGGGGTTCTGGAATCTGTTGTTAAGTATAAAATCTGTTCAATGACCAGGCTAGGAAATATATGTGAGGAAACCCTTCATGTCAAAATCATTTTATATTTCCTTAAATATACTTTTTAAAGTTATATCTGGGACAAACTGCAACTTTATATCTGAAATTTTTTTCAAAACCAATAAATGGCAAAAGACAGACTATAAAAATTTAGGAAAGGTATAATGATGAAGGATATGTTAAATAAGCAAATTTAACCATTATATGCTAATTTTAAGCAAATATATAATGGAAAGAAGCAAATGAAACTAAGATGGAAGGCAATGTGAAAAAGAAGAGAGTATTACTATCTTCTGATGGGAACAAATTAGGCATAGGAATTCAAGTAGGGAAAGAGGGGTCAGGCAGGTCTGGGAGAACCTTTCACTAGCCAGACACCTTCTACAGAATGGGAATTCTAGGAATATTAAGGAGGAGGAAGCCAGGGAGAAGGAGCTGGAAGATGAGGAAAGTGGTATCAAAAAGGAAAAATCCTAATGTATTTACATTCACTGTGTTTAGCAATAGTTAAGACACTAAGGCCAGTGAGAAGAACCAAAGCTTAGAATAAAAATGATTGGCTCTGTCAAAAGGTAGAGGACAATTTTCCTAAATATACTCGGAAGTTTATCTTTCTTTGATCTTTGGTCTCTGATGGAAGTTGTCAACAGACAGCAGAGTGCTCTTAAACCAGGGACTTGGCAGATCTGGGTTATAGGCTTGATTCCTTTTCTTATTGGTTCTGTCTTAGGTAAGCCACAAAAGCTTTCTGGTTTCCAATGTAGCCATTAATGATTTGTGTCTTCACTCATGATTCAGAGTATACAAATCTAAAATCTAAAATTGTATGCCTCTGAGTTTATGGATTTCTTCTTTTAATAGAGATAGATTCTGTGAATATACACACGTGTGCACACACACACACACACACACAAATGATACTCAAAATATTTCACAACCAGTTCAGCATCAACTAATTGTAACAGAGGCTGGCTGCAAACAACCAATATGGTCATACCAATTCATGCCTCCTGAATATCAACTCTGCAAGGAAAAAGATGAAAACATAAATACATTGATTTGAGTGGAAAGGTGGCTTGCTCATACTTTCAATAAACCAAATCTATATCACACCCTAAAAATGCAATCCATGTGTAACTGTTCACCTGGTAGCAACTTTCCTGCATTGTAGACCTAGAGAGCAGGAGGAAATATATAGCTTCTGGGAAGGGAAGGGAAGGGAAGGGAAGGGAAGGGAAGGGAAGGGAAGGGAAGGGAAGGGAAGGAAGGAGGGAGGAGCATCTGCATTTCAGGATCATGATTCCTACATGTAGCAGACTGATTAGACTATAGCCAGAACTTGGAATTGCTTAGCAACTAAATACTTTCTCCTATCCTGTGACTTACACAGGTGCTAGAGAACCTCTTAGGGAAAAAAATCTTGAACCAAAAATCAAATTCAGATGTATAGATTTCAAAGACTTATCTGATGAACCAGGGTAGGAATGAGGGAAGCTGCGAGAATCCAGATGGACCCTTGTGAGAGAATATCCCATCAAAGAAGTAAGAGTCTGGCATGGGGCCAGGTCAGCGTACAGCCACAAGGCTTTGTTCTGGGAGTAAGAACATGGCCTCTGGACCCTTCCAACAGGGGCTTCTGAACTGCCTCTGGCATCATCTCCTTTGTGACCTTAGCAATTACTTAGCGTTTCTAGATTTCGGTGTCTTTATCTTTAAAATGGGGATGCAAATCATCACAGGCCATTATCATGGGGTGGCTATGAGGAAAAATGGAGGGATTGCACTGTAAAGCATTTAGAGAGAATTTAACACATACTAACTGTTGTTACCCCGGAAGCCCAAGTATATTTGGAATAGGAAACACCAGTTGTTTGTGCATAAACTGAAAACCTAACAACAGTAACAGCAATAACCGTCACTATATATTCTGTATCATTTAGGGACCCTTCTCAGGGTGCCCCACCCCCACTCTACCTCCTTAAAGGTCTTGTTCCTCCTTAAAGGAAGGCATTTTTCTTTTCCCCTCGAAGACAGTAGCTTGGGGTTGGAAAATTTGGGGACTTCTCTCACTCTGGGGGGAGAACGTGAAACTTTTGATTTAAAGGCTTAGGCCCCCAGAGTTGGATTGTGTGAGGGAAAAGAGCTCCCAGCACTGGAGGATGTGGGAGCAGCCGACCTGAGGGAGTTGGGGAACAAGGAAGGAGCAGAAAGGGGTGCTTGTTCCCCATTCCCATCAACAAGTCAACTTTTCTAATTAAAAAGGACAAACTATTAGAAGAGAAGAACATCTTTATAAAGATTTAAAGTTGTTGTCTATCACCATCCAAAAAAGGCTGAAGAACTGGCTGGGAGGTGAAGACAGGGATGGAAACCAGAACCATCTGGACAACTACTGAGGCTGCTTGGCACTGCCCAGGGTCCAAGTCACAGGTCAAGGATGTCATGGATGAAGAAGGCCTGGATTAAGTTAGAAGATGGAAGAAGGATCAAGGTCATATAGAACTGGCTGCCAGATCAGCAACCAGAAACAACACGGGAAATAGCTGCCCCCCCCAGGTGCATCTGGTCACAGGCTCCCCCAACAATGGAGCCAATAAAAGACTGACCCTATGATGGGGTCCATCTCAAGATGTGGAACTCGGTTTGCCCTAGAGGCTTGGGAAGAGGGCAGAAGCTTGTAGGAGGTCACCATTTACAGACCAGAGAAATAAATTGCTTCAATTATTAGTTTAGAAGTTGATTATTTTGAGGTTTTTTTCCTATGTCGTTCATGGATATAAAAAATGCCATTTATAGCCAAAAGCCACTAAATTGTTAAAAATGTCATAAGCCAGTTCTCAGAATTAATAAGTCAACTAGAAATAAGTGTATGCTCTTACCAAGAGTTAAATATGCAGTTTGGGTGAGGATTTGGGGCCATTAGATATATAATCACAAAAAAAACACACCACTTTTTTTGTATGAGATGATTCACTTTTGGTTTTGAAATGCAAAATTTGCCATCTTTATTATTTCCAGTCTACTCTGTATCTGTATGTGATATGAGTTCACAAGTAAAGGCAGTTACCATGGTAGCCAGAGACCATCCTTTCATAAGAGATAAAAGTGAGTAGTAATGTTTTAGACCCACTGTTTTCAAATCTCTTCCTTCTATATGTGTCTTCCCCATTAATATTACAGCATTAAGATGATCCACAACACACTTAAACACTTTGCTTTGAATATCAAGATGACTCAGCCACCCTGTCCTGTAAATAAGAAGGTTTCGGCATTTACAGATTAGTCCTGTCAACTAAAACGTGGTTCAAGTGAGAATTACACAGTCCTGGCAGACATTCATGTGACCTAAGGTTTGGGTTTTTTCTGAGGATTTATAACCCTGACAGTTCATTTTGTGGGCCTTCTTTAAATCCTGTCATTTAGCACAAACTGACATTTAAGCAGCTTTTTAAAACTCTAGTATAAAATGTTAAAACAGCCTGGGTTTTTTCCTATTAACATCACCTATTATTTATTATCATAGAGAAGTGAATCATCAATTTTCTCCTTTCAACATTTTCTTAGGAACTGGAGGCAGTGGGGAAGATAGGGCATCCTCAGTCAATTTTATTTCCTTCTTTAAAAAGAAAAAAAAATAAGCTTCTTAGACTAACATTAAAATCTTCTGTACAAAAGACACTACAAAATGAAGAAAAGATACACTGAGTCTTGTGATGCATTTAACAACACAGGATTAGTGTTCAGAATATATATAAATTTATATTATATAATGTATAAGTATTATACATTATATAAGATTTTGTATATAATATAAAATAGTATGTTATAAAATATATAATATGTAAATATATATATTTGTACAAATTATTAGAAGAAATTACAGGAAAATGGGAAGGAATATAAAAGTAGCAATTTACAAAAGAGAGAGTTTGAATGGCCATATAAAAAGATGCTTGGGGCACCTGGGTGGCTCAGTCATTAAGCATCTGCCTTCGGCTCAGGTCATGATCCCAGGGTCCTGGGATTGAGCCCCGCATCGGGCTCCCTGCTCGGCGGGAAGCCTGCTTCTCCCTCTCCCACTCCCCCTGCTTGTGTTCCCTCTCTCGCTGTGTCTCTCTCTGTCAAATAAATAAATAAAATCTTAAAAAAAAAAGATGCTTAAACTTCTTAGTTATTAGAGAAGGTTGAATTAACACAATGAAATACCATTTTGTGCTTGTAGGACTGACAAAAACACAAAAGTCTGGGAGAGGAAGGGGGTAATTTAAACTGGTCTCTGCTCTCATGTTCACCGGCCCTCATCTCCAATCCAACTGCCGTATTACTTTCCAGCCAAACGGTCCCTGGGCTTGGAGGGTGTGTGGCTCTTCAGGTCAGTTGTGAAATGGAGAGATGAACCTAAGATACACCTGGGGACCAGCAGGAAGAAGGCAGACCAGTAGCTGAGGATTCTAGAGAAAGCTTGGCTTGTGGAGATCCTTGGCCCCCTATTCTTTCTGCTGATGGGGAAGCTACAGAAGAGTCAGGCAGGTGGCCAAGTCTTCCCTGTCTTGAAAGATGGGAGAATGACACCCTTTGCTAGTATTTTGTTTTGTTTTCTTTTTAAGGATTGTATTTTATTTATTTTTAACTCCAACAGCATAGAGCTTAGTTAACCTGGAGGGATGTGCATTTATTACAAAGGACAACAGAGAGACTTCTGTCACATCAGTGTGGAACTCAGTCTCCTTGGAAAGAGAAATAAGGCCCTGGTTGACAAACAGTGGGGAACACGTAGTTCCCACTCTGTCATTATGTACAAACATCATAAGGCTCCCACACTGATCTTTCATTACAGGATGAGGTCTGTGTATGCTTACTTCTCCAACAACATTGTGATTCAGGAGAATGGGTCTCTTCTTGAAATCAGAAAGTGCTTGGGTGAAAAACATATCCACAAGGTTTGGAGAAGACCAGGCCATTGCTTATTCAGTATTTCAAGCTGAGAAAGATGAGGTAATTCTTGAAGGAAAAAGTTCTAAACTTGTGTTGCATTCAGCTGCTTCAATTCAAAAAGCCACGATAGTTAAAAACAAGGATATCAGAAATGTTTTGGATGTTAACTGTCTCTGATAAAGGAACAGTTCAGCAGGCAGATTAATAACATCCGGGAGCTGCCAAGCTATGGAAACTGATACTTAAGACGTGTCTGTAACATTGAGAGCACAATTGAATTCATCTATTGAAAAGAAAAAAAAAAAAGATGTGAGGGTAAAATAAAGGCATTTTAAGACATTTGAAACCATTTTTCTAAGTAATTCTTGGGTTAAAGCAAAAATCCAAAATTACTGATAAAATGAAGAGCAGAGTCCTACACTTCCCATCTATGGCACGCAGCCAAAGCAATACTCAGCAGAAATGTACATTCTAAGTGCATTTATTAGACAACAAGAAAGACAGAAAATAAATGCACTAAACTTTCACCTCACGATGAGAGAAAAACAACAAAACCAAACAAAAAAATTAGGAAGAAATTTAAAAAGATAAAAACAGAACTAGATTAAATAGAAAATAACCCCAAAAGGCAGGCTAGATTAATTAAAATAAAATTAGTTCTTTGAAAAGCCCAATAAAATACACAAGCCTCTGGTAATTCTGATGATAGGGAGGGAGAGAGAGAAATAACACCCCAAATAAGAATTAAAACCCAGCCAAACACACGGATAATACTTGCAAAATCCAAAGAATTACATCTACCACTTACACCAATAAATTTAAAATTTTAGAAAAAAGAATTGTTTGGCACATATAGATTATCAGCTAATATCAGAGAAGATATAAAACAATAAATAGCCACAGAAAAAACTGAAAACATACTTTTTAAAAATCTACTCTTTAAAAAAGGCATCAGTCCCAAACCATTTTATGAGTGAGTTCTACATAACCTTTAAAAGGCAGATATTTTCCCCCCACCTTTTATTTAAATTGTTTCAGGCCACAGAATAGATATAAAATTCCTTTACTTGTTCTATAAGCCTAGTATAACACCAAATTGAGTAAAGACTGCCCCAAATAGCCTTTTCTAAATCTCATATAAGATTATGAAAGTAAAAATATTTTTCAAAAATTACAAATCAAAACTGTAAGAATGATATATCACAACTAAGTAGGACTTCTTATAAGAATAAAAAAGTGGCTAAATTGTTCAACAATGGGAAATTTATTAATTCCTTATAAATAAAAAAACAAAATCTATATGATTCTTGTAATAGAGTTTGAAAAAAATCTCAAAACTGTTTCTAAAATAAACTCAGTAATCTAGGAATAACATGAGAATAGGGTATTCTGTAAGAAATTAATGTGAGTATTGTTCCCACTCCTTTAAACACATTAAGAATAAAAGATAGTTTCACCCCTTTTCAAGAGGACAGCCGAGCCATGGCCTCAGTTTTCCTTACCTGGAACTGGGATGGAGCTTTTTTTTTCCCCTAATTATTTTACCATTTTATTAGTTATTTCATTCTTTTTTAAAATTTAAATTCAATTAATTAACATATACTGTATTATTAGTTTCAGAGGTAGAGTTCAGTGATTCATCAGTTGTATATAACACCCAGTGTTCATCACATCATGTGCCCTCCTTAATGCCCATCACCCTGTTACCCCATCCTCCCACCCCCCCTCCCCTCCAGCAACCCTCAGTTTGTTTCCTATGATTAAGAGTCTCTTATGGTTTGTCTCCCTCTCTGGTTTCATCTTGTTTTATTTTTCCCTCCCTTCTCCTATGTTCTTCTGTTTTGTTTCTTCAATTCCACATATGAGTGAAATCATATGATAATTGTCTTTCTCTGATTAACTTATTTCACGTAGCATAATACCGTCTAGTTCCATCCACATCTTTGCAAATGGCAGGACTTCATTTTTGATGGTTGAGTAATATTCCAGTGTGTGTGTGTGTGTTGTGTGTGTGTGTGTGTGTGTGTACACACACACATACCACATCTTCTTTATCCATTTCTCTGTCGTGGGCATCTGGGCTTTTGTGTCTTCTTGTTAGTAAAGGAGAAGTTAGCACTCAGGTACTGGCTGCCCTGGGGATAATTTAGGAGATCTGGTTAACCGAGAACATTTAGACTATCCAAGAGAAGAAAGAAAAGGCTTTTGACTTATGGAATTTGAAAGGCAAGAACAACTCTACTGAAAACTCAAATATGGAAAACACTGCAGTTTTTAGAGAGGTGATGATTGGGGGAATTAGGCTGGGGATGATTAGGGTGAGGAATGAATGCCCAGAGCCAACTGGTCTGTCACTCTGGCCCGGAGTTGCAGGTATACTATTGTTGCAGGGACAGCTGTCAAGGCTTGTAGAAGCTGAGTCAGCAGGACTGAAACCCTGGGTGTTTGCTGAGGGCTCCGAGTGCTCTGCACTATATTGTGCACACTCGTATGGTTTGTGTGCACACATACATCTGTGTGTGTGTATAGATCCTTTTGTGATGTTCTGGATTTGGCTTATCAGTAATCACAGTGAACACATAATTTTTGTGAAATATTTTTAAGACTATGAGAACTAATAAGAGAATTTTACCAGCTGGCTAGATATAAGATCAACATATGAAAGAGATTTGCTTTCCTGAGCGCTGGCATTAGCCACTCTGTAAAATAAGCCTATTATACATAATGGAATAAACATCATAAAAAATGTGTCAAACCTATGAGAAAAAAATTATAAAACTTTTTGAAGGAGATACTGAGCACTTGATTAAGGGAATGACATACTATGTTTCTGGATATACTATTTTTCTAGTTTTATAAGCAGGGTAAATAACCTCTCTGCATCTTATTTCTCTTACTTGTAAGATGGAAATGAAAATACTATCTACTCAATTAGGTTTTTTGAGAATTAAATGAGTTAATTTATGTAAAGTAAAATTGTTATTAATAAAAATATGTCAGGGCACCTGGGTGGCTCATCAGTTAAACGGCTTCCTTCAGCTGCAGTCATGATCCCAGGGTCCTGGGATCAAACCCCACGTCAGGCTCCCTGCTCAGCAGGGAGTCTGCTTCTCTCTCTACCTCTGCCTGCCACTCTGCCTACTTGTGCTCTCTCTCTGTCAAATAAATAAATA